>NC_088233.1:14640478-14940478 GCF_036934945.1 Oncorhynchus masou masou | reverse complement strand
CCTAACACTCTGAATAAAAAGGATCTATTCACGCGATCGAAGGCTTTCGCCTGATCTAGCGCTGCTACCATAAAAGGCAGTCCTCTATCTTCAACCCAAGCGATGGAGTCCCTGATTAACTGTAGGTTCCATCTAGTAGAGCGGCCCTTTACCCCGCACGTCTGATCCTCATGAACGACGTAGGGAAGGGCTGTGCGCAACCGGTCTGCTAAAACCTTTGCAAGTAGCTTGTAATCTACACACAGCATGGTCAACGGCCGCCAGTTGCAAAGGTCTGTTACTTCCCCCTTCTTATATAAAAGTGACAGCACACCAACAGCCAATGATCCCCCCGGGACCCCCGTCTCAAGGATGGCCTTCAAGACTTCGAGGACCACTGGTCCAAGTATACCCCAAAACTTAAGATAAAACTCAGCCGGCAGCCCATCCATCCCAGGCACCTTCCCTTTTCCCATCCTCCTAAGAGCGCTCTCAACCTCTTCTAGTGAGATCTGGGCCTCCATCACTTCTCTAATGTCCTCCGGCAACCGCCTGGACAAGTGTTCTAAAAACACATTTCCCTGCTCTACATCTATTTCCCTTTCCTTAAATAAACCTTGGAAATGATCAGTTGTCACCCTGACCATATCCTCTGGTTCTCTAACTATACTACCATTTTCTTCCCTAACACCATGCATTACCTTCCTACTCTGTCTTTCCCTAACCAACTTAAAGAACATAGCAGAACAAGTCTCATTATGTTCTAGAAAGCCACTATGCGCACGCTCCAGGAAAGCTCGAGCCTTCCGCTCCTGCAACTCCCTGATCTGCGCCTTTAGGGTTGCGGATCTCTCCCAGTCAAACGACCCGCCGAGGTTGCCTGCCTCGTATTCGAGTTCAATTAACCTTTGGATACGATCCACCTCCCTCCTCTCCTCCCTTTTTTCCCTCTTGCAATACCCTATTATAAAAGCCCTAATCCTCACCTTAATTAATTCCCACCACTCTAACACCCCCTCGCACGTGGACCGGAGGCCCTCAAGCCTCCAAAAGAAACCATAAAACCCGTCAACAAAAGCCTGCTCCTCCAGCACATCCCGATCTAGCTTCCAGTACCCCCTACCAAAGAGGCAGACTGGCGACCCCACCTGCAGGAGCACCCCGTCGTGATCCGAAAAGAAAACAGGCAACAGCCGCCCAGACAACTTACCCAAAGACCTGGGTACAAAAATATAGTCGAGCCTCCGCTCAACCCCCCTGGAGTTGCGCCATGTAGGACCGTCCATTTTCGGAGTAGTGTGCAGACCACCATCTACCAGACCATGGCAAGCCATTAGCCTGGCAATGGCGCCTGCACTGCTATCCCCCCTCTTCCTAAATCTGTATTAAAATCCCCCCCTATCGCTAATTTCCTATTTGTGACACACAGGGGCGTCAGACAGTCCACCATCTCCCTCCTGTCTGCCACCACCTGTGGCCCATACACCACCACTAATCTACATTTACAATCCCTTATCGTGACATCCACCCCTATAACCCTCCCCTGCATTACCACAAAAGAATCCTCCACTTTTACCTCCCTGTGCCCACACAAAATCCCTACCCCCGATGAGTGCTCCCCTTCAACACTCCAAACCGACTCCCCCTTGTCCCACTCCCTCTTAAACCTACTAACATCCCCTCCATCCCTCAGGTGAACCTCCTGTAAAAAACAAAAATCAAACCCCACACCCTCCAAATAACTAAAAACCTCCCTCCTCTTAAAAAAATCCCTTAAACCCCTTACATTTAAACTAACAAAAGTAAAATTAGACTCCATGAAAAAATAAAAACATGTAATACACTCAAATTCTAAACCCAGACAGAAAAAAAAAAACAGGAGACTCACCCGATGCTCCCCTGCTCCATATCTACCGGTGAGAACACCATCCGTAATCCCGACATCCCCCCTCTTCCTCCATCACACCTTCCCAGGATGCAGGAATAGTGTTTGGCTCCAGGGTGCCCTGCACCCTGGGTCTACCCCCACAATCCTCCCCCTCCCCAGTGTTGCAGCTGGTTTGGAAAAAAATTGAGGAGGCCCCAAACAAAAAACTCCCCACCTCCTCCTGTACCCAGTCCTGAGTCTTGTTAGGTGTGTCCCCACCCAACAGAAGTTAAGGGCCTGGGGAAACCAGCAGCAACCCAGAGGTTTCTCCCACCCCCATCACTCTCTTGGCCATCCCCTCTCCCTCACTGTCGGCCAATCGCACCCTCCTCTTCATTCTCTTCTTTGGTGATGGCGGCAGTGGAGAGATACCACCCCCCCCGCCAGCTCCTCCACCATACCCCTCATCTCTTCCACCAGGGCACTTTCCCCCCAGTCCACTTGCTCTTCCACCGTCTCCTTCTCCACCACTCCTCCCTCGCTTTCTTCTCTCTCATGCTCCTCCACTCGGTTGCCTTCTTCCGCCGCTTTTCCTGGTTCTCCTACTCCCGTGCCTTCCGTTTCCTTCTCTCTTCCATCCGCCGCTTCTTGCTCCTCTTCCTTCCTTGTGGCCTTCCCCTCTGGACCTGTACTCTGGTCATGAGGCGTGCTTCCTTCCCCTCCTCTTCTTCCCCCATCCACCGCTCCTGCTCCCTCCCCCCAGCCGCAGACGCATATGACCTCTGACGGGCCGGGCACCCCCGCCACAGGTGTGCTGACGAGCCACACCCATGGCACGTCTTAGGCTTGTCACAATCCCTCGCCTCGTGATCCTCAGATGCACAAAATCTGCATTTTCTTGTACTGCAAGAGGCGAATATGTGACCGTAGGCCATACAGCGCCTGCAAAATGGGGGCTGACGTACATAAAACAACGTCTCCCTGTCAGCCCCTAGGGAGAACATAGCAGGAGGATGGAGGTAGCCACCATGTCCCTTTGGGTCCTCTCTGAGGAGGGCCTGGAAGCCTCTCCTCCCATTCCAAAACCCAAGGGAGTCTTTGAGGTGCCTTGCTGAGGAGACGTTATCCATGTATCTCCCCAGAAAAGCCCTCACCTCTTCGTCCTTAACGTAAGGGTTGTAAATGTTGACAGTTACAACCCTAAAGTTATTCTTCGCCAGGCTTGTTATTTCGTAGTGGCACATCGGCCTCTCACCTCCCACTGCTCTTGCCCTTCTCAGGATATCATCGTGTTTTTCCTCTGTATATGGTGCCATGTCGTATGCTCCTTCCAACGAGTTGCCTTGGAAACAAAACACGTCCTTCACCGTCAGCTTTAGAATCCCCATCAATATTATCCATCCAAAAGATTCCCGTCCTAAAGGCTCCAACTCCTTTTCCTTCCAAGCAAACCGAATCGTGTTAGCCAGCCCAATCCCAGGGACCGACCGTGTTGATGTATTTAGCACCATCTCCGCAAGGAGAATGGCGCTCGTTCTCTTCTCTTCCAAAACAAGTAAAAAGAAAAACCAAAGTGACCGAGCCTATCTGGTGAAACTACACAGAGACAGGAACAATCACCCACGAAATACAAAGTGAAACCCAGGCTACCTAAATACGGTTCCCAATCAGAGACAACGAGAATCACCTGACTCTGATTGAGAACCGCCTCAGGCAGCCAAACCTATACTAAACACACCCCTAATCAACCACAATCCCAATGCCTACAAAAACCCCAATACAACAACACAATAACATAAACCCATGTCACACCCTGGCTTGACCAACTAATTATCTAAAACACAAAATACTAAGACCAAGGCGTGACACTTAAACTCTCAAACTCCTACTAAAGAGGGGTGCCATCTGTCCTAGACTAATACTCACAGCTCTTGGAGGAAGTGTAGGTTGGAGAGGGCTCTGTTGGGCAGCAGGGTGAGGTTGTTCATACTCAGATCACTGATGGAGGAACACAGAACAGTAACAGTTTGTTACACAGTAGCAGTGTGTTAGCATGACATGGGTGTGTTAGTGCCACAACTGGGCTCTCCAGCTGTCCATTCCACACATAGTAAAAGCTATCATACTTCCTGACTGATATGGGGGGAGACATACAGAAAACATTAGGACACCCCACCATATACTGTACATAATTCTCAAAACCCTTATTGATGAAGGATTCTTAATCTGAAATTCAACACCACTTTTGAGATGTGTAATTCAAAAATATATATATTTGATACAGTGCATTCGGAAAGTATTCAAAAACCTTCACTTTTTCCACATTCTGTTACGTTACAGACGTATTCTAAAATTGATTTTTTTTAAAAACATTATCATCAATCTACACACAATACCCCATAATGACAAACCGAAAACAGGTTGAGAAATTTTAGCAAGTGAATAAAAACTAAAAAAACATCCTGTTTCCATTGAGCATCCTTGAGATGTTTTTACAACTTGATTGGAGTCTATCTGTTATAAATTCAATTGACTGGACATGATTTGGAAAGGAACATACCTGTCTATGTAAGTTACCACATTTCACCAAGCCATGAGGTCGAAGGAATTGTCTGTAGAGCTCCGAGACAGGATTGTGTCGAACCACAGATCTGGGGAATGGTACCAAAACAATTCTGCAGCATTGAAGGTCCCCAAGAACACAGTGGCCTCCATCATTCTTTAATGGAAGGAGTTTGTATCCACCAAGACTCTTCATAGAGCTGGCCGCCCGGCCAAACTGAGCAATCGGGGGAGAAGGGTAATGGTCAGGGACGGGACCAAGAACCCGATGACAGAGCTCCAGAGTTCCTCTGTGGAGATGGGAGAACCATCCAGAAGGACAACCATCTCTGCAGCACTCCACCAATTAGGCATTTTTGTTAGAATGACCAGATGGAAGCCACTCTTCAGTTAAAGGCACATGACAGCCCACTTGGAGTTCGTGAAAAGGCACCTAAAGGACTCTCAGACCATGAGAAACAAGATTCTCTGGTCTGATGAAACCAAGATTGAACTCTTTTGCCTGAATGCCAAGCTTCACGTCTGGAGGAAACCAGGCACCGCTCATCAACTTTCCATTACCATCCCTACGGTGAAGCATGATAGTGGCACCATCATGCTGTGGGGATATTTTTCAGAGGCAGGGACTGGGAGACTAGTCAGGATCGAGGGAAAGATGGCATGCAGATCGGTAGAAATTGTAAGATAAATTGTAATTCCATATGAGAAAGGTTGCCAACTCCTCATGTAGCCTATTACTGTCAACTTCAGGAGAGTAATGGCAGAATCTGTGAAAGCCAGCGTCGGTGGTAGGAGAGTAGTTGGGTCAAGTTCCGTTCTTTTTCTTCTGGTTTTCTAGATCTCTAGTGCCCTCTTGGGGCATTTGTCTTACTTCATCAAACCCTAAGCTTTAAGCATCAGACAAGCTCAATGCATATAGTTGATTTTATTAAAACACATAGGGTGTGTCTATATATGGTAAAATTCATGTCTAAACATTTCGGCCAATCGACTGGTAAAAAGAACAGACAACTTTTGGTCGACCAAGATTTTTTTTTAGTCGGGGCTAGCCCTAGGCTGAGTACTTTGTTTTGGGTCCCTTTGGCTGTCAGGCCTTGCAGCCTTGGGACCTTGATCAGTGACCCTGACCTCTAAAGACAATTTGCACAGTGTACTCTCATGTATTTCATGGAATAATTTGGTCAATATCTGGTATGAATTGGTCATAAAATGTGATATTTCCATGGCGTATTTAAGGAACGAGCTCTAAAAATTGGGACCACTTAGGAAAATAGTAGATACTGCAGATGAATGTCAGCAGAAAGAAAGTTCTCTGTTCAATTCCTTGTATTATAATGTGTTGTAATAAAACACTGCAACACCAGTGGAGTGGTCTTTGGAAGTTACAGTCCAGCAGGCATATACTATCTCTAAAGATTTGGACATGGGGATGAGGGCTGACAGTGTCTGTGTAAAGATTTAAGGAGGGATTTGTCCCCCTTTTCTAGATAAAGGATGGACGATGTTGATGAGGCGCTGATTCTGTGTGGAGTCCTTAACATTTCACAAGTAAGACCCTCTGACATTAGCAAGGGTGTCATGATACAAAGCATGCTACTACAGTACCACCGTGTCCCTGTTAACCCCTTCCTCCCTAGACAGTTGTAATGTTTTAGACTTCTCAAATCGAGAACCTAACTTGTAGAACTACAATGTATCTCTTTTCAAGCTTTTTCAAATAGTCGCAAGTCTAAAACACATAAACCCAGAATGTTCTTTAAATGTACTATCATGCATGCTCACATTCAAAAAACAGAAAGCTAACATAATGAGCCAGTACCCCAGTACACTTATGGTCTGGGACCAGAGGGGATGGATCGATTTAGATAGGCTGTCACAGATAGAGATAATCTGTCTGCTTTGGGCACTGCCGTACATGTAATGTTGTACTGTGCGATGTTAAGAAGCCAAGGTATCTGTCAAAAATGTACATCATACACCAAGAATCTATACAGGTCTGAACTGAAAGAACGTAATTCTTCAATCTTAAACTTGATGGCATAACATTTGTATAAATTGAACTACTGTACATCAAAATGGTTGGATGTGCACTGGAGGAACATTGCATTAGTGCTGCTAAGGGTAAAATGTGAGAAGCAGGCAACATGACTGACCAAATCATTCTGTTCGCAGGCTTTTAGTGGTGACAGAGGCATGTGGCGGATGATGTCTTTTCCTTTTTGCTCTCTCTCACTCCCATTTTCTCTCTCTCTTTCTTTCCTCTCTATTTTTCTCTCCCCCTCTTTCTTTCTCTCTCTTCTCTCTCCACATAGTTCCCTCTGGTCCCTAACAAAGACCCCCTTTTCCTTCAACTTTCAGTTAACCATCTGCTATGTTGTATGTATGTCAGGAATCCATAGCATTTCCTATGAAAATCCCCCAGTTCCTGCATGGCTGTCTCCAGCAGGGAATGGGTTAATGAGCTGTCCTTTTTCATCCCTTTATTATAGACAAGCACAGTATGTATGAAGCAGCACGTACAGATCAGCATGTGTGTATTTACACACACACACACACACCAGTGGCGACCCGTAATATATATATAAACTTATCAAAAAAAGAAACATCCCTTTTTCAGGTGATGGTCGGATTTGCTTTTATCGTCGAAGGAATGAGCGTTACACCGAGGCCTGTACTCTGGAGCGGGATCGATTTGGAGGTGAAGGGTCCGTCATGGTCTGTGGCGGTGTGTCACAGCATCATCGGACTGAGCTTGTTGTTATTGCAGGCAATCTCAATGCTGTGCGTTACAGGGAAGGCATCCTCCTCCCTCATGCAATACCCTTCCTGCAGGCTCATCCTGACATGAACCTCCCACATGACAATGCCACCAGTCATTCTGCTCATTCTGTGCGTGATTTCCTGCAAGACAGGAATGTCAGTGTTCTGCCATGGCCAGCAAAGGGCCCGGATCTCAATCCCATTGAGCACGTCTGGGACCTATTTGATCGGAGGGTGAGGGCTAGGGCCATTCCCCCCAGAATTGTCCCGGAACTTGCAGGTGCCTTGGTGGAATAGTGGGGTAACATCTCACAGCAAGAACCGGCAAATCTGGTGCAGTCTATGAGGAGGAGATGCAATGCAGTACTTAATACATCTGGTGGTCACACCAGATACTGACTGTTACTTTTGGTTTAGAATAGAGGTCGACCGATTATGATTTTTCAACGCCGATACCGATACCGATTATTGGAGGACCAATAAAAGCCTTAGAGCCTCCAAGTCTCAGAACAAGTGACGTTTGAAAAGCTATTAGCGCGCACCCCGCTAACTAGCTAGCCATTTCACATCGGCTACACCAGCCTAATCTTGGGAGTTGATAGGCTTGAAGTCATAAACAGCGCAATGATTGAAGCATTGCGAAGAGCTGCTGTCAAACGCACGAAAGTGCTGTTTGAATGATTGCTTACGAGCCTGCTGGTGCATACCACTGCTCAGTCAGACTGTTCTATCAAATCATAGACTTAATTATAACATAATAACACACAGAAATACGAGCCTTAGGTCATTAATATGGTCGAATCTGGAAACTATCATCTCGAAAACAAGACGTTTATTCTTTCAGTGAAATACGGAACCATTCCGTATTTTATCGAACGGGTGGCATCCATAAGTCTAAATATTCCTGTTACATTGCACAACCTTCAATGTTATGTCATAATTACGTAAAATTCTGGCAAATTAGGCCGCCCAAACTGTTGCATATACACTGACTCTGCGTGCAATGAACGCAAGAGAAGTGACGCAATTTCACCTGATTAATATTACCTGCTAACCTGGATTTCTTTTAGCTAAATATGCAGGTTTAAAAATATATACTTCTGTGTATTGATTTTAAGAAAGGCATTGATGTTTATGGTTAGGTACACATTGGAGCAACGACAGTCCTTTTTTGCGAATACGCACCGCATCGATTATATGCAACGCAGGACACGCTAGATAAACTAGTAATATCATCAACCATGTGTAGTTAACTAGTGATTATGATTGATTGATTGATTGTTTTTTATAAGATAAGTTTAATGCTAGCTAGCAACTTACCTTGGCTTACTGCATTCGTGTAACAGGCAGGCTCCTCGTGGAGTGTAATGTAATCAGTTGGTTAGAGCGTTGGACTAGTTAACTGTAAGGTTGCAAGATTGAATCCCCGAGCTGACAAGGTAAAAATCTGTCATTCTGCCCCTGAACAAGGCAGTTAACCCACCGTTCCTAGGCTGTCATTGAAAGTAAGAATGTGTTCTTAACTGACTTTCCTAGTTACATAAAGATTAAATAAAGGTGTAAAAATAAAATATATATTTTTTTTATCGGCTAAATCGGTGTCCAAAAATACCGATTTCCAATTATTATGAAAACTTGAAATTAATCAGGCATTCCGATTATTCGGTCAACCTCTAATCTGTCCCTCTCCTTGTTCGGGCGGCGTTCGGAGGTCGGCGTCACCAGCCTTCTAGACATTGCTGATCCACTTTTCATTTTCCATTTGTTTTGTCTTTGTCTTATACACCTGGTTTCAATCCCCCAATTACTTGTTCATTATTTAACCCTCTGTTCCCCCATGCTTGTTTGTGAGTAATTGTTTTTTGCATTGCGGTCCGTATTTGTGGCCTTGTATTTATACGACGTGTATTGTGATATATTTTAGTAAAATTGCTTTCATTACTCATGTCTGCTGTCCTGCGCCTGACTCATCTCACCAGCTACACACAGACACTTTACACATGGCCCAAAATGCAGGTGTTTCATCCTAGCTCAGTGCATCTGTGGTGGTGGGGCGAGACAGCAAAAAATAGGAGCATTGCGCCGTGATTGGTTCAGTGTTCTGTCATTCATGGGGACACTATGTCATTGCGAAGTTTATGTCCTTAGTAAGGGTAGACATCCAAAATTTCAGCCCTTTGGGTCCTGCCATAGAGTTAGATTACAAGTGCTCTTCCAATAAGGCTCAAAATCATTGGTCACAGATGAAATTACATCAGATCACGTCATATGTACAGTAGCTTTGATTGGACTGTCAACATCTTACTTTCAAAGTCTTAGCTAGCAATCATTATCATGAATCAAGTCGACAATCTACTGGCAAATCCTTTTTAATCCTTGTCATATGAAGAGAAATAATGAAGAGAAATTATAGATAAAATGTATAGGTGCTCATCGGCCATTGGACATAAAGATTACACAACTATTTGGAAATTGCAAATTCAACAATGAGTTGTTTGGAAGGAATCAGTGGCTAACTGCAAGCAGTGCAAAGCAACCAGTAGCCTGCTTTTCATTGTCTGCTTATATGCCCCCTTTTTTATCCAATGGTTCTGATTTGGTGTACAGAGAAAATACTGTAAGATCAGGCCATGTTCTGCATTCTGTCCCTGTACATCTCAAAAGTGCTGAACACATAGTTATATCGTCGCTCGCTCATTAAAGTCTTAATCGAAATTACGGAATGCCTCTTATCCGCTCATCATTACCTTATGCCATATTTTGTACATCTCAAATGTCAGTAGAAACCACATTTGTTTAAGTAAGTTAGCCATATCAGCAGTTTTTTTAAGGCAATAAACAAGGCTGAATAATTGTTTAGCTGCCGGACAAGGCTCCGCTGATAGGCAGCTGTAGTCGTGGTAAGGATTCACTTCATTGTGCTGGAAAGAAAGCTCTGCTGGGACAGCTTTATGTAGGCCCTAACAGTTTGTGGGCATCTTCATTATAGTTCAATTAATGTATTGTTTAGTGTTGTGTAGTGTCTTTGCTGGCATGCATCTAAAAAAAAAACCCACCAAAAATGACATGCTAAAATCGCCACTGACACACACACACACACACAAACATCAACAATGAAAAGTATGTCGTGAATGTTCTGATATTTGGATGTCATGTCTGTGACCTGGCTCA
Source organism: Oncorhynchus masou masou (assembly GCF_036934945.1). NCBI lineage: Eukaryota > Metazoa > Chordata > Actinopteri > Salmoniformes > Salmonidae > Oncorhynchus > Oncorhynchus masou. The sequence continues at coordinate 14,930,139 of NC_088233.1, read as the reverse complement.
GAAAGAGGTCAGTCCTTTGGTCTTTCAACTCTTGTCAAGAACCATTACAGTAATCCTACTCAAGGCTGGCACTGATAGGGTCAGAGTGTCCTCACAGTAGAACTCTGCAGACATCTGAGAGAACCTGCAGGGTTGCTTGTTTTAGCGTTGGTATTTAGTGTTTTATCCCCTGCTGAAAAGACAGGTGCAAACGTGTATGGAGAGCATCCATAATACAGTAAATGTTACACTCAACAGTTGCCAGCACACGAACAAGTTATGAATATAATGTAAACTTACAGGTAGGAAGTAAATACGCTCAATTTTGACGGCAACTCCGCGAGACCGAGGTCCACACAGTCCACGCGCAGAAGCATGCCGTCGTCTTCACAATTACAAAGCGACGGGCAGTCCGCGTCGGTGTCAAGAACCACGGTCCGTTCTGTGCCCGCGCAGTCCGCCACTCCAAGCAGAAACGTGAGCATAATAATTGCAAGAAAACACATAATAACCATACACAGAAATGTTTTTCAGATAACACTTTGCAGTTGTTTGACTAGTGTTGGACTTGTCCCCTCTTGGTTTCTTTGCAATGGCTTGCCTGGCTAGAGTAAAGCAACATTCATGGCACCGCGCATCATGACAAAGTCAACAATAATAGACAGATGTGGACAAAAGGCGGAGTAGGGAGGAGGAGCCCACATGTATTGTTATTACCATACAGTATTAATACCATGTGTCAGTGTGGGCTACTGTAGACTTCTGTAGATTGCTACCATCTCGTGGTGTATTAAAATACCCCACTCTTATTGCAGGCCTTCTTTCTCAAAGAATTGTAGAGCCTGATGGAAGCAGAGCTGCCTGGAGGTGAGTCTGAGATTGCACTCTACATCCTCTTCAACACCAAGGTTACTTTCGAAATGTAATACGTTACAGTTACTAATCCATCAAACTCATTTGGTTGGAGATAGGAACAATAATTTCGCTACACCCACAATAACATCTGCTAAATATGTGGATATGACCAATACATTTTGATTTGGTGTGTCATCATAATGGTCTGACTTGAGGTCAGACTCGCTCCGGTGGAACAGACCTGAACGTGGCCTTTATTCAGTGCTGAATTGAATGTCATTGAAAAAAAACTGAAAGGTTTCATAATGCATTTTTTTTCTTCTCGCAAACATGCTTTCTGAATTTAAAGTAGGCTAGAAGTAATCACCTTGTTTTTCAAAAGTATCTGTAATCGGATAACAATATTTTAGCTGATAATGTAACTGATTATACTTAACTTTTGTTTTAATAATCCGATTGAAGTGCCTTCAGAAAGTATTCACACCCCTTGACTTTTCATACATTTTGTTGCATTACAGACAGAATTTTAAATTGATAACATTGAGATTTTGTGTATCTGATCTACACACAATACCCCATAATGTCAAAGTCGAATTATGTTTTTTAGAATATTTTTGAAAATAATAAAAACATGAAAAGCTGAAATGCAACAATAAATATTCAACCCATTTGTTATGGCACGTCTAAATAAATTCAGGATTAAAAATGTGTTTAACAAGTCACATTATTATTATTTTATTTATTTAACCTTTATTTAACTAGGCAAGTCAGTTAAGAACAAATTCTTATTTTCAATGACGGCCTAGGAACAGTGGGTTAAATGCCTGTAAGTGGCATGGACTCACTCTTTGTCCAATAATAGTATTTTCAATTATTTTTAAATGACTACCTCATCTCTGGACGCCACACATACAATTATCTGTAAGGGCCCTTTAAGCACAGTGAAGTTACTAATTACACTTTGGATGGTGTATCAATACACCCAGTCACTACAAAGATACAGGCATCCTTCCTAACTCAGTTGCCGGTGAGGAAGGAAACTGCTCATGGATTTCACCATGAGGCCAATGGTGACTTTAAAACAGTTATAGTTTAATGGCTGTGATAGGAGAGAACGGAGGATGGATCAACAATATTGTAGTTACTCCACAATACTAACCTAAATGACAGAGTGTAAAGAAGGAAGCCCCGACTCAATACAAATATTCCAAAACATGCATCCTGTTTGCAATAAGGCACTAAAGTAAAACTACAAAAAATGTGGCAAAGAAATTACCTTTATGTCCTGAATACAAAGTGTTACATTTGGGGCAAATCCAACACAACACTTCACTGAGTACCACTCTTCATATTTTAAAGCATGGTGGTGGCTTCATCTTGTTATGGGTATGCTTGTCATCGGCAAGGACTAGGTTGAAATGAAAATGTTTTGTTGTATCTCTGTAGCCACCTAGCACCTTTACAACGTTGGCTTTAGCTAGCCAGCTAGCTAGGTTCCCAATTTCCCAGCATTTTAACTTGCTACCAAGCCATTTCCGTCTATCAATCAAGTTAGAGTAGCTTGTCTAACTATCTAGACAAAAGCCAAAAGGTTGCTAGACTTCAAATCAAAGTTTATTTGTCACGTGCGCCGAATACAACAGGTGTAGAACCTACAGTGAAATGCTTACTTACAGGCTCTAACCAATAGTGCGGGGAAAAAAGGTGTGTGTGTGTGTGTGTGTGTGTGAGAGAGAGTGAGTAAAGAAAAAGAAAAAAAAGACATTTGAAAATAAGAGTAGCAAGGCTATATACAGACACCTGTTAGTCAGTCTTATTGAGGTAGTATGTACATGTAGGTCTGGTCAAAGTGACTATGCATATATGATGAACAGAGAGTAGCAGTAGCGTAAAAAGAGGGGTTGACGGGTGGTGGGTGGGAAACAATGCAGATAGCCTGGAAAGCCAATGTGCGTGAGCACTGGTTGGTCGGAGAGAGTAGCAGCAGCATAAAAGAGGGGTTGGGTGAGGGCACACAATGCAAATAGTCCAGGTAACCATTTGGTTACCTGTTCAGGAGTCTTATGGCTTGGGGGTAAAAACTGTTGAGAAGACATTTTGTCCTAGACTTGGCACTCCGTTACCGCTTGCCATGCAGGAGTAGAGAGAACAGTCTATGACTGGGGTCTTTGACCATTTTTAGGGCCTTCCTCTGGCACCGCCTGGTGTAGAGGTCCTAGATGGCAGGCAGCTTTGCCCCAGTGATGAACTGGGCTGTACGCATTACCCTCTGAAGTACCTTGCAGTCGGAGGCCGAGCAATTGCCGTACCAGGCAGTGATGCAACCAGTGATGCTCTCGATGTTGCAGCTGTAGAACCTTTTGAGGATCTCAGGACCCATTACAAATCTTTTTAGTTTCCTGAGGGGGAATAGGCTTTGTCATGCCCTCTTCACGACTTCCCCTAGAAATGACAAAATGTCATGAATAAGACTCACTTTCCTTTCAATCTTTTACCCAGATTTTTGCAGAGATGCAAAGAAGCATATTCAGCTTCTTAAAAAAAAGAAACACCAGTCAGGAGGATACAGACAGCTCAATACAGACCCTCCGTCCTCATGTACTTCGTGCCCCCTATATAACAATGGGTGCATGATGCCCCGGAAGTGATGTTACAGCAGCTAATGCCACCCACCACCATAGCCGCAGGAAGTAGGGGTCCTGAAAAATCAGAATTAAAAAAAATATATGAATTAAAAATATATTTATTTTTTGAAAATACAGTGGGGCAAAAAAGTATTTAGTCAGCCACCAATTGTGCAAGTTCTCCCACTTAAAAAGATGAGAGAAGCCTGTAATTTTCTTCAAAGGTACTTCAACTATGACAGACAAAATGAGAAAAAAAAATCCAGAAAATCACATTGTAGGATTTTTAATGAATTTATTTGCAAATTATGGTGGAAAATATTTATTTGGTCACCTATAAACAAGCAGGATTTCTGGCTCTCACAGACCTGTAACTTCTTCTTTAAGAGGCTCCTCTGTCCTCCACTCGTTACCTGTATTAATGGCACCTGTTTGAACTTGTTATCAGTATAAAAGACACCTGTCCACAACCTCAAACCGTCACATTCCAAACTCCACTATGGCCAAGACCAAGGAGCTGTCAAAGGACACCAGAAACAAAATTGTAGACCTGCACCTGGCTGAGAAGACTGAATCTGCAATAGGTAAGCAGCTTGGTTTGAAGAAATCAACTGTGGGAGCAATTATTAGGAAATGGAAGACATACAAGACCACTGATAATCTCCCTCGATCTGGCGCTCCACACAAGATCTCACCCCGTGGGGTCAAAATGATCACAAGAACAGTGAGCAGAAATCCCATAACCACACGGGGAGACCTAGTGAATGACCTGCAGAGAGCTGGGACCAAAGTAACAAAGCCTACCATCAGTAACACACTACGCCGCCAGGGACTCAAATTCTGCAGTGCCAGACGTTTCCCCCTGCTTAAGCCAGTACATGTCCAGGCCCGTCTGAAGTTTGCTAGAGAGCATTTGGATGATCCAGAAGAAGATTGGGAGAATGTCATATGGTCAGATGAAACCAAAATATAACTTTTTGGTAAAAACTCAACTCGTCGTGTTTGGAGGACAAAGAATGCTGAGTTGCATCCAAAGAACACCATACCTACTGTGAAGCATGGGGGTGGAAACATCATGCTTTGGGGCTGTTTTTCTGCAAAGGGACCAGGACGACTGATCCATGTAAAGGAAAGAATGAATGGGGCCATGTATCGTGAGATTTTGAGTGAAAACCTCCTTCCATCAGCAAGGGCATTGAAGATGAAATGTGGCTGGGTCTTTCAGCATGACAATGATCCCAAACACACCGCCCGGGCAACAAAGGAGTGGCTTCGTAAGAAGCATTTCAAGGCCCTGGAGTGGCCTTGCCAGTCTCCAGATCTCAACCCCATAGAAAATCTTTGGAGGGAGTTGAAAGTCTGTGTTGCCCAGAAACAGCCCCAAAACATCACTGCTCCAGAGGAGATCTGCATGGAGGAATGGGCCAAAATACCAGCAACAGTGTGTGAAAACCTTGTGAAGACTTACAGAAAACGTTTGCCCTCTGTCATTGCCAACAAAGGGTATATAACAAAGTATTGAGATAAACTTTTGTTATTGACCAAATACTTATTTTCCACCATAATTTGCAAATTAATTCATAAAAAATCCTACAATGTGATTTTCTGGATTTTTCTTTCTCATTTTGTCTGTCATAGTTGAAGTGTACCTATGATGAAAATTACAGGCCTCTCTCATCTTTTTAAGTGGGAGAACTTGCACAATTGGTGGCTGACTAAATACTTTTTTGCCCCACTGTAAAAGGTGTTTCACAAAAGTAGTGCACTGGGCCTTTATTAGTATTAACGGCCCGATATAGACTCTGTAACTCAGCAAAAACATTTTTTTCCAGCATCTCCAAAAGGTAGTTGTATAACTAAGAACAGTATCTTTCAGGATTCAATAGTTGGAGTTGTTGCCCTGCCCCTTTCTCTGAAATTGTCATTCTAATGGAGTCTAGAAAGAACAAAACCCTGTCCTCAAACATTTACATCAAAATGTGCAAAGTTATGGGCAAAGATACAAAACATCCACATCAAATTAAATATTTTTCTTGATCAAATAACATGAAAAACAAGCTCTTTTTGTGCTGTATTTATTTACCATCCTTACAAACCACTTAATGTAAATGTACATTACTGTAATGTACATAGGCTGGTCATCTAGGTTTGTACCTGTGACTTTCCATCGCCATTAATGAAAACAAAGCACAGTACAGTAGAGTACATTGAGACATCAAGTGGTTTGTGATGATGTGATGTGATGATGTACTGTAGCTCAGTTGGTAGAGCATGGTGCTTGCAATGCTAGGGTTGTGCGTTCGATTCCCACGGGGGCTAGTACAAAAAGTATGAAAATGTATGCACTCACTACTGTAAGTTGCTCTGGATAAGAGAGTCTATTACAATGGAAAAGGAATTAATAGACCATTTCAGTTTTCACATAGAAATAAGTTGCATTTGCAAGGTATTTCAAGAAACTGGAAAACATATCAAGCAAGTATTTTTATATTCCACAAGTATTATGAGATTATCTGTTTCGTACAGATAATTATTAGACGCAAGTTACAAATGCTGGTAACACTCAAGTACATTGGGCCTTTACTATAGTCCTGTATTAGCAGACCGATATAAACATCTTCAGCGCGGGAAAATATTTTTCTGCATCCCCCTTCCCCAAATTGCAGCACCCCCACCCCAAACTACTTCATGTGGCTATGCACACCACCCACCCGTCTGTAAATCACACAGTTGCTCTGGATGACCACTCTGTAAGGCACAACTATTGCCCATTGTGAAAATGGGACCCCCTGTGATAATATCTGTCACTCCAGATTCCATTACATGCATCTCTGTGGGTTCATCTTGAGTGAGATGATTAAGAGACTGATCTCTCAAAGTTGGGAGGAAAGATTGTTCCCCATTTACTGTAAAAGAACTTTCATCATTCAGTAAACTTCAACTGAATTTCCTCATTGCCTCAGACAGTTTCCTGAATAGTTGTGACCTTTGTGTCAGGATGGACAAGTGATGTCCATAGTTGGTCATGTGTCCTTGTGACTGTGTCCAGTGAGGAACTTGATCATTTAACTGGTACATAAAGTGCATCGTCTACTACCACAGCAACTTCATAGAAGTAGTCCAGGGTCATGTAGATTATATTTCTTTATGGTTAAGGTTAGGATTTGAGTAATTTGATCCTAAATCTGTGGTCTACCTCGGGCTGGTCTTTCCACTCAACTGTCTGAAGTTGTCCTCTCTGTCCTTGTATGCTAACAGTCTGGTATTCACAGCAAATTTTGAAAAGATCTTTGATAAAGTAAAACTTCGGTGACTCTCTTTTAAAATGGGTCAAAGTAATGTTAAGCATTGTTTAAAAATTGCCTTTTTTCCTTTGTGCAGATTGCCATGTCTCGTTTTCGATTCATTGAAAAGTTTTGTTGTCCTGGATGTCTTTTGTTTTTTGCATTGTTGTTTTCTCTTTTCCTTTGTCTTTGTCTTTTTTCTCTTTTGTTATTTTTTTTGGTTGTTGGGAGGGTGGGGTCTTTGGTGGGTAATGGATTTATTTTACTTTATTACTTTTTTTCGATGGGCGGGGCTGTGGAGGTAAGGTCTCAGATGGTTGAGGAACAGCTCTCTGGAAACTGTGGGGTGGGGGAGATCTTGGAGGGCTGGTGGCCTGGAGGTTAAGTGCTTGGGCCTGTGGCTGATTGGTCGCTGATTCAGGTCCCCATTTTTGACCTTGTGGGAGATCTGTCAACGTGCCCTTGAGCAGGGCGTTGACCCTGGTTGCTTCCATGGGGTCGCTCTGGATGGGAGTCTGTTAGGTGACTGAATGTAATGTAAATGTTGAGCGGCTTTACTGCGAGAAGTAGATTGTATGTTTTGATATTACATTTAAAAAAAAATCAATTTAAGATAGACCTCAACCTTTCACATGAATGGTCAATAAGAGGATGAAAATTTGGCCTGTGGATATGAACCAAGGGATGACCTGCATACTCACAGGGATGTTATCAGGACCCCTAGACATGCTTGTGTAATTCTGCCTGATTATAAAAGGGGAAATGCTGGGACAGGAGTGCGTGTCAGGTTGTTTCCTGACCAGGATGTAAGGTGTGATCTGTGTGTTCTGTTTCAGTCATCAGTCTGGTTGGCCAGAGAAGAGGGGTCACCTCCTTTCCCAGTCGCCTCTCCCCACCTCCTCTCTCCTCCTCTCCCCTCCCTTCTTCTACCAACAGAGAATACCTGGAATGTTTTATTGACAAGTAATTGAGTTGTATTCTCACTTATAATGCAATATACACTACCTGTCCAAAGTTATACATTGTAGAATAATAGTGAAGACATCAAAACTATGAAATAACACATGGAATCATGTAGTAACCAAAAAAGTGTTAAACAAATTAAAATATATTTTATATGTGAGATTCTTCAAATAGCCACCTTTTGCCTTGATGACAGCTTTGCACACTCTTGGCATTCTCTCAACCAGCTTCATGATGTAGTCACCTGGAATGCATTTAAATTAACAGGTGTGCCTCCTTAAAAGTTAATTTGTGGAATTTCTTTCCTTCTTAATGCGTTTGAGCCGATCAGTTGTGTTGTGACAACGTAGAGGGGTTATACAGCAGATAGCCCTACTTGGTAAATGACCAAGTCCATATTATGGCAAGAACAGCTTAAATAAGCAAAGAAAAACTTTGAAAGTTTTTTAAAATACAGTCACAAAAACCATCAAGCGCTATTATGAAACTGGCTCTCATTAGGAACGCCACAGGAAAGGAAGACCCAGAGTTACTTCTGCTGCAGAGGATAAGTTCATAAGTTCATTAGAGTTACAAGCCTCAGAAATTGCAGCCCAAATAAATGCTTCAGAGTTCAAGTAACAGACACATCTCAACATCAACTGTTCAAAGGAGACTGTGTGAATCAGGCCTTCATGGTTGAATTGCTGCAAAGAAACCACTACTAAAGGACACCAATAAGAAGAAGAGACTTGCTTGCGCCAAGAAACACGAGCAATGGACATTAGACAGGTGGAAATCTGTCCTTTAGTCTGGAGTCCAAATTTTAGATTTTTGTTTCCAACCACCGTGTCTTTGTGAGATACAGTGTGGGTGAATGGATGATCTCTGCATGTGTTTTTCCCAACATAAAGCATGGAGGAGGAGGTGTTATGGTGTGGGGGCGTTTTGCTGGTGACACTGTCAGTTATTTATTTAGAATTCAAGGCACACTTAATCAGCATGGCTACCAGAGCATTCTTCAGCGATACGCCATCCATCTGGTTTGGGCTTAATGGGACTATCATTTGTTTTTCAACAGGACAATAACCCAAAAACCTCTAGGCTGTGTAAGGGCTATTTGAACAAGAAAGAGTGATGGAGTGCTGCATCAGATGCGCTGGCCTACCAAATTAAGATGGTTTGAGATGAGTCGGACCGCAGAGTGAAGGAAAAGTAGTCAACAAGTGCTCAGCATATGTGGGACCTCCTTCAAGACTGTTGGGAAAGCATTTTAGGTGAAGCTGGTTGAGAGAATTGCAAGAGTGTGCAAAGCTGTCATCAAGGCAAAGAGTGGCTATTTTAAGAATCTCAAATATCAAATATATTTTGATTTGTTTAATGCCTTTTTGGTTACTACATGAATCCATATGTGTTATTTCATAGTTTTGATGTCTTCACTATTATTCTACAATGTAGAAAATAAAGAAAAACCCTGGAATGAGTCAATGTCCAAACTTTTGGCAGGTAATGTACCCCAACAGCTCCTCAGCAGTGACAACATGTCAAGTACTTCACAATATACACAATATCATTAGAACTAAGGCACATTTGTATCTCACATAGCAAGCTGCCTGTATAGTTGTACTATGTGGGATCTCTGCCCCATCATCACAGAAAGACAGTTTGGTTCATCCATCTCTCTCCAGCCCCCCTCAGGGGTCATAGGTCAGGGTGTGTGCACAAGGTCACCAGGCTCTGATTGAACCAGGAAATGGCTAATTGCAGAGGAAAGGAGATTTCCTGAGCTGCTAGCATTAGCAGCCAAACCCTGCCTGGGCCAGACTGAATGACAAAGAGGAAGCACTTTATGACTCCCATTAAAGCAAACGTGTGTGTGTGTGTGTGTGTGTGTGTGTGTGTGTGTGTGTGTGTGTGTGTGTGTGTGTGTGTGTGTGTGTGTGTGTGTGTGTGTGTGTGTGTGTGTGTGTGTGTGTGTGTGTGTGTGTGTGTGTGTGTGTGTGTGTGTGTGTGTGTGTGTGGGTGGGGGGGGTGAGCAAGCATGCACGGGTGAGTTCGTGAGGGAGTTGGAGTGAAGGTTAACATGGGATATGATTAGTTTTCTTTCCCACCAGTCCAGGAGGACGAGTTGAAATAACATGGAGTGAGAAGAGACGGTCTGCCCAATCACAGGGCCCTGATAGCCTGATCACTTATGTAATCAGACAGCTGCAGACAGTTTTGTTATTGGACCACCATAGCATTGTATGTGGACAGTGTTTCCCATCCCAGTCCTTAGGGACCTCCAGTTGTTGTACATAATCACCAGGTTTCAACGGGTGAATAGAACAAATCATTCTAGCACACCTGGTAATACCTGATTCTACTAGTCCACTGAGCATCAAGCTGCTTCTCTCACTGGCCTATTGCTGGTATCATCTAGTCCACTGAGCATCAAGCTGCTTCTCTCACTGGCCTAGTGCTGGTATGATCTAGTCCACTGAGCATCAAGCTGCTTCTCTCCCTGGCCTAGTGCTGGTATCACCTAGTCCACTGAGCGTCAAGCTGCTTCTCTCCCTGGCCTAGTGCTGGTATCACATAGTCCACTGAGCATCAAGCTGCTTCTCTCACTGGCCTAGTGCTGGTATCGAACACGTACAACACCTGGGGGTTGAGGACCAAGTTTGGAAACTGTAGACACAACTTGAATAGTGTTGTCTGTCTGTCTGTCTGTCTGTCTGTCTGTCTGCCTGTCTGCCTGTCAGTCGGTCTGTCTGTCTAGAGCTGGGGGTCTGTGAGTCCAGAGCTCTGGGGTCTATGTAGACAGACCAGGGTTACACAGCATGTCTTCCTGTAGAGGGTGGAACTTCCGATCAATCAGCAGCAGGGTTGTTTCTTGTGGGGTTAAGTATACAAGCTCACTACACGAAATGGTACTAAATCTTCCCATCCATCCATTTTGTGCAGAGAGTGTGTAGTGAAGGGCCCTAGCTAGAGAAGTAAGATGAATAGAAATTCTACTCATGCTTCAACACTGAGCAGGATAAAAGCATGTCATTTTAATCTAACTCATTGTGCTTATATCTTGCAGCCTTCTGGGCTCTGGAACAGCATGCTATTATCCAGCCCTATCTCTAGACCTTGGCACTAGAGTGGCAGGAACAGACTGGCAAGGCTGGGTACAAAAGAGAGGGGGAAATAAAGAGAAAGCGAGAGGGAGGGAGAAGGGGGGCACCCAGGGACCGCCCTGGCTCAGCATAGGAGTGCACCAACACCCTTCCACCCCGTGGGACCGGGACCCACCACAATCTCTTTGACCTCTTAGCTCTCTGCTCTCCCAGGCAGAACACAATGGGTCGACAGGGAGGAGACAAGTAGCATGAGACCTGGAGAGACCAGACCAGACCAGCCAATATCCCACACCAGCCACTGTCAAGACGCACTTCAAGAAGTAGGTATGTTGCTTTATCTTACTTTTGGAAATCATTTGAAAATATGTTTTACAAAGGACTTGAGTTGTAAAAAATAACCATATGATTTGATTTTTTACAGGTGCTTCTCCCTTTGCAGCATAAGGGATAGGCGGATAAGAGTACCTTACAAACGCATCACCATCATGAGTCAAGGTTTGCTATCATACAGCATTCTCTCTGTTACTGTACTGTCATCCCTCTATTGAAACTAATACTACAGCCTAGCTCACTGTCATTAACAGCATGTTGTGATCGACTAAACTCAGCTGCATACCTGCCAGAAGGGTGATTTTGTGTCAGTCTGGACACAGGGATGAGACACAAGCAGTGGTGGAATTAAGCACAGGCGACATAGGCAGCCGCCCAGGGCGGCATGGGGCGCCTGCACCCCCAAAAAAATTTTTTTTTAAATTGAATGTAAAAAATATTCTGAAGGGTGACATTTGCACGATCGGTTTTCTATTGCTCATTTGCACATCACGTCAATGATATTATGTCACCGTGTGGGACTGTGGGTCAATTAACCTTGTCAGAGTGGGCCCCGTGATTCTAGTTTGTGAGCTATACAGTCCACTGCCTGGGAAGGTCTCCCACTCAGAAGTACGAGATGGGGAAGGGGCGGGGGTAAGTTGACCTCAGGTCTCCCCACTGGAAGCCAGAGGGAGGGGGAGCGGGAGAATCTATCAAATAGCGCACCTCTAACTTTGTACAGTACTAATGCAATTAGTTGTGTAATTTAGTTTGTGTGTTTCTTGTTTGAAGTGCAATAGTGTAATAATCAGGTTCTCTCCTTTATAAATGTGTTATTATATTTGTGTATTGTGTGATATAGGATTTGTGCAATTTAGTTTTGTGTTTTTTTGTGTGTTTTTTTGTTAAAAATAAATAGAATAGAAATATATATATATATACAAAAATAATACTCATAAGTATCAAAAAGAAGTAACAAGGACAAATAGAAACAAATTGTAGTATTACCTAGTGTAATAATGAGATTATTTTTATTTGTATGTTTGTAATACAATTTGTTTCTATTTGTCTTTGTTACTTCTTTTTGATATGAATGAGTCTTATTTCTGTATCTATATTTCTATTTATATAATTTAAATGTTAGGATTATTTATTTGGGTTGTTCCAGATGTCTGAATAAAAATTACAGTTAGTGCAGAATAGTGCTTTTTGTTGTGTGTTGGGGGGGGACAGGGATGAGACAGGAAAATGAGACAAAGAGATAAGACACAGGGATGAGACACAGGGATGAGACACAGGGATGAGACAGGGAGATGACACACAGGGATGAGACACAGGGATGAGACAGGTACATGAGACACAGAGATGAGACACAGGGATGAGACAGGAAAATGAGACACAGGGATGAGACACAGGGATGAGACACAGGGATGAGACACAGAGATGAGACACAGGGATGAGACACAGAGATAAGACACAGGGATGAGACACAGAGATGAGACACAGGGATGAGACACAGTGATGAGACAGGGAGATGAGACACAGAGATGAGACACAGGGATGAGACAGGGAGATGAGACACAGGGATGAGACAGGGAGATGAGACATAGAGATGAGACACAGGGATGAGACACAGAGATGAGACACAGGTATGAGACACAGAGATGAGACACAGGGATGAGACACAGATATGAGACACAGGGATGAGACACAGTGATGAGACAGGGAGATGAGACACAGGGATGAGACACAGGGATGAGACACAGAGATGAGACACAGGGATGAGACACAGAGATGAGACACAGGGATGAGACACAGAGATGAGACACAGGGATGAGACACAAAGATGAGACACAGGGATGAGACAAAGTGATGAGACAGGGAGATGAGACACAGGGATGAGACAGGGAGATGAGACACAGGGATGAGACACAGGGATGAGACAGGGAGATGAGACACAGAGATGAGACACAGAGATGAGACACAGGGATGAGACAGGGAGATGAGACACAGAGATGAGCAGGAAACCATAGTGGGACTTTAGGGACCCGACCAGAACATACCGGAAAAGGGAGGAGAGGACACACAAATAACTGGTAAAATCACAGACAGACAGATGCCATGTAGGTCCAGATTTGTGACCTTGTGTTACAGTGAGTGTGAGTGAGATGGTAAGGGTAAAGATTTGCGGCTTGAAATTATGTCCGACTAGTTCGCTGAAACAATAGAAGCTGTCTTTGTATACTGGTTGGTTTGTGGATGTTGTTTTAGAGGAGTGACAGCCTTTAGACCTGGATTCAATCAGATTGAGCGTTAACTAGCGCTAACCAGCGTTGGCCGGATCCATATAGCTGATGTTTTGACGGTGTTTGATGTGTAACTGTGGTATGAGCTGACGAATCAGGGAGCGGCTGCTGTTGTGTGTCACAAACCACTCCCTTACTTATTATCCCTCCTGCGTTAGTTCAAAATGGTACTAGACAGTGAAGGCTCTATCCATGGTAGAAATAATGACTCTCAAATGTCAAACCATTAATGTGAGGCTAATGCATCTTTTGATGTTAATTTCGATGAGGGGATTGTAGCCTGTCAGTCTAATTTGAGTGTTAAAACTTCATGGGATTGCATGGGATTATAGTCGGGATTGCTTGTGGATTTGACAGCTCTAAACACAGTTCTACCTCCGACACCACCAAAACAACCGCTATGCAGATTTTGGCTAAAGCGGATCTGATTGACTTTCTGAGGTTCTTTTAAAAAGTTGTGAAGCAGAAATCGGCTCTGCAGTACTGGGTGTCTGTGGGTTGCTGCGGTTTAGTTCAGATATTTAACAGCAGTATTTTCTGTACGAATCACTGCTTACTAACTTTTTCTGTGTTGGACCCCATAATATGCAACAACAACAAAAACTCTCACAGACTAACTGTTCACCTTTAAATTGGATACAAAATTAGATTTTTTAAAAATCAACAAACGTGAGCTTTCTAACAACGTGCCAATGAGTGAAGGTCCAGGACAAGTTAGTGCTTCATGTGTCGGTGACATTTGAAGGTTGAAGGTATGGTCGATGGAGGATGTAGAGGAAGGGTGGAGGAGATGTCCTGCTTAGAGAGAGAGAGATCTCTCCCCTGACTAGCACAGGATGTTAGTGAGGGGGGAGAGTGTTCCGCAGGGGAAAGAGATGGGAGGGGGGGTTCAGAAAGAGGGGGTTGATTGAGGGCCCTGTCCCACAAAGGACTCACTCTTACTGGAGATAAGACCAGGACAAAAGAGCAGGGCCTGAGCGAAGGCCCCAAAACTCTGCTGGCCCAGGAGATTCTCTGGGGCTCTCCAAGTGTTGTAGCCCTTATTGTGAGTTTCTCATTCTTTCGCTCTTTCTCTACCACTTCCCAGTCCATCCCTTTCTCTATTACCCTTTTCACAATCAATTATTTTGTGCATGTAAACAAAATATGGAAGCATATGCAGTTTGGTTTCCTCAGTTTTGTGTTGTCACCCATAGAGAAACCTTACCAATGTTTCAACTGCCTTGTATTTTAATGCTCATAGGCCAATGGTAATATGTATTCGTTTGTGTGTAGGGCTGGCATGATTTAAGTCAGCAGCATGCCACCCTGCATAGCACTGCTGGCTTGCTTCTGAAGCTAAGCAGGATTGGTCCTGGTTAGTTCCTGGATGGGAGACCAGATGCTGCTGGAAGTGGTGTTGGAGTGCCAGTAGGGGGCACTCTTTCCTCTGGTCTAAAAAAAATAGCCCAATGCCCCAGGGCAGTGATTGGGGACACTGCCCTGTGTAGGGTGCCGTCTTTAGGATGGGACGTTAAACGGGTGTCCTTACTCTCTGAGGTCATTAAAGATCCCATGGCACTTATCGTAAGTGTAGGGGTGTTAACCTGGTCTCCTGGCTAAATTCCCAATCTGTTCCTCAAACCATCATGGTCACCTAATAATCCCCAGTTTACAATTGGCTCATTCATCCCCCTCCTCTCCCCTGTAACTATTCCCCAGATCGTTGCTGCAAATGAGAACGTGTTCTCAGTCAACTTACCTGGTAAAATAACAGATAAGTAAAGTCTGTGAAGCCATGAGGTTCATCACTGTCTGTCAGCTGGAGGAGGCCAGAGGAACACTGTGGGCACATTTGAGTTGAGCTAGTGATGGTAATCATTTGACATTGTCACTCATACCAGAAAAATAACTGGTACATTTACAGTTGTAAAGAGCTGTATTATGTAATGATTTACTCTGTTAATTACTTTACCAGGTAAGTTGACTTCTAACACATCTGTTACAGCAACAATATTGCAATGCATTAAAAATAAAATAACTCCAATTGTCTTCCAGATTTGTTTTGAATTAGGTCTAAGTTTAGCATTTTGGAAATTGTGACATTAACAAATAATTGACCTATATGAAATTAAATGGAATTTTGAATATGATAATAACTGGGTTTGGTGATGTGCTGTTGGCTTTACACTAAATAATAAAATGTCAACACTGAAAAATGTAAAATAATGTTCTTGTCATTTTTTCTTATGTTGTCAGTATTCCAATCTTGGGTAGCTACGCATCACGCCCATTGCATCGTATACCATCTATCCAGGGCATAGAAACCTGTCCCCACATTGCATCTGTTTGCCTGCCATCTGAACACTTAAACATCTGCGATGTTCATTGGTATTTCCGATAGAAAAGCATTTCCCTGTCGATGTCCAGTACTGAAGGGTACTTTAATATGAAACCACAAAAACAATTGAATAGAAGGAAGCGCTGGTCACTGACTTTGTCCTTCCCAGAAGGCAACTTCCCTTCGACGCCTCAACTCATCTGAATCCAGCAGACGTGATAAACCGTTACAACTTGTAGACTAAAATGGATACTTTGTTTTTCGTTATCTTTATACTTTTTCGATGCTCTTCGACAAGTAAGTAGTCTGTCTTTTAAAGTGTGAAGAGGTTGGTTAATTAACTTGCTGATTGTTACAGTAGTCTAATAACCACATTTATTTTGCGTGAAGATAGTCAACAACGGAAACTTTAGTTCATCCTTGTCTATACAGGGAAGGGTCAGTCAGTGAACGAATTTTTTGATTGAGGTTATTCCAAATATTATGACCCAAGTAGGTTATCTCGCTGTAACAATAAAGAGTTCATTCTTTGTCAAAGAAAATATTTATTTTATCTCATATTGACCATGATCGTATTTAACGGACAGCTTTAGCCTAATATATTCACTCCGGTTTGAGATGAGGAATTATTCGTTAATAACAATAACGTCAATTTTACCTATTTTATTCAGCTACAACCAAAGAAAAGTACTAGTTGTAATCGAATAAAACTGTTGCCTTTTGAGAACTGATTTAACATAATCATGGGAAATGTTTGTAAACTATTTCTGTAAGCCTGTAGTTTTTGTAGCCCGTAGGTATTTGAGAAATGTTGGGCCTTATGCATTTCAAACATTACATTACTAAATTGCCTTCAAAATATTAATAATTTGGCATTAGTTGTTCATCCTTTCGATGATTGTTAGTCCCCCACTATTGACCATCTCTTTGTATCTCCCATTTAGACGGTTTCCTTATTGCGCACACACCAAAGAAACTGTGCCTGTCAACCCACAAAACGACTGTGATCCTCGGCAGATGCAATGTCACCAGTCCCTATCAACAATGGGAATGGACGAAAGATATGAAGTTGCATCACACACAATCAGCCAAGTGTCTCTGGGCCAACCCGAGCAGTGCAATACCTCGGCACGCGCGCCTGGCCACGATCAGCGACTGTGACAGCGCACCTGCTTGGAAATGCTACGACAAACGAGGAACTTTCGGGTTAGCGGAGAAGCCCATGTACCTGAAGAAACAAGGTTTACGGGTTGTGATCCGAGGAGACCAGAGGTATTCCAACTGGACTAAGTATGAGGAAATCTACTCTGGAGGGAGACAGGTGATTACCCATTTATGCCCGCTTAAAGGTGAGTGTTCTACTGAGGATTTAGGCTGCAGGTCTTATGTTCGTTTGCATTCAGATAATAATATATATCTGTGCATTCAACTACAATACATCAATTATAAGTAGGCATGCCGATTTAGTAGCCTTGAACTTTATGGATATTTTGTCTTTCCTCCTCTGAAGTTTGAGAAGAGAACATCTTGTAAAATGATAAGGCCCAACTACAGAATTAGTAGCCAACAGTATCTCTACATGGACCCAACAAACTCCTTATGATATAATTTACCTAGTTTACAGTAATGCAACGGATTGTCATTTTTAAAAAGCAGAATTATCACACAGATAAGATCTGTATCTAAATTACTTGCACCATGTCAGCTTTGGACTTGTCTGACATTGGTATGGTGTGAATGCTTGAGGAAAGCAGAGGATGACACTCTTGGTACTGACTTTCCTGCACATTGTTGTCAAGTGTTTTATCAGCCCACTCACTCAGTCAGGAAGAACGTCAGCAGTGTTCTTCCTGTGAACTTAATGGCCATACAGGGGACATAGAAGAGGCTATTAATTTCACACTTGAAAAAAACTACACATGCTACAATGTAAGCCTAACTGGTATTGTTTAATGTTAATTTACACTAAATGTTTATTCAGGCCACCTGTTATCACATATAATAAAATGGTAACACTTAATTTTTTTGATAGTCCATCTGTAGATGATCTACAGACAATCAGTAACATTTCAACTAACTATCTACTAACCCTAACCCTTATCCTAACCCGAAACTTAACCCTTACCCTAAAGCTAGCCGTAACTTAAACTTAACCCTTATCCTAAAGCTAGCCGTAACTTAAACTTGAACCCTTACCCTAAAGCTAGCCGTAACTTAAACTTGAACCCTTACCCTAAAGCTAGCCGTAACTTAAACTTGAACCCTTACCCTAACGCTAGCCGTAACTTAAACTTGAACCCTTACCCTAAAGCTAGCCGTAACTTAAACTTTACCCTTACCCTAAAGCTAGCCGTAACTTAAACTTGAACCTTTACCCTAACGCTAGCCGTAACTTAACTTTAACCCTTACCCTAAAGCTAGCCGTAACTTAAACTTTACCCTTACCCTAAAGCTAGCCGTAACTTAAACTTGAACCCTTACCCTAACGCTAGCCATAACTTAAACTTTAACCCTTACCCTAACGCTAGCCGTAACTTAACTTTAACCCTTACCCTAAAGCTAGCCATAACTTAAACTTTAACCCTTACCCTAAAGCTAGCCGTAACTTAAACTTTAACATTTACATTACATTTAAGTCATTTAGCAGACGCTCTTATCCAGAGCGACTTACAAATTGGTGAATTCACCTTCTGACATCAGTGGAACAGCCACTTTACAATAGTGCATCTAAATCATTTAAGGGGGGTGAGAAGGATTGCTTTATCCTATCCTAGGTATTCCTTGAAGAGGTGGGGTTTCAGGTGTCTCCGGAAGGTGGTGATTGACTCCGCTGTCCTGGCGTCGTTTAACCCTTTGATGTGGGTGTTTCCTCCTAGCGGGTGGTCCTATTAACGCTAGCCCTAGCCCTAGCCCTAACTCTAACCTTAACCCTTACCTTAACCATAACCTTAGCAAGCAGTTGCCTATAAACATAGTCAGTTGCTTATCAACAGATAGTTTGTCTGTACAGCATCTACAGATGGACTATCCAAGTAAAATGTGACCAATAAAACCAATACCTAGCTATTTATTTCACCTAATTTAACTTTTTTGTTAAAAAGATGAATAACATGACAATAAACCATTTATTACCATGTTATTAACATATTGATAAGGTGTTGTGAGCATGCAGTGTGTTTCTTTTAGGAGGAAACACCCACATCAAAGCACAGCGTTGTCTGGAACTTACGGTCAAATTCTTTAATTTCCCATTTAAGAACACTTGGGCTGGGTTAGCGTTATTACTTATGGAACACATACAGTATCTTGAATTTATTTCAATGTTATCCAATAATATTACAACCATGTGTATATGTCTAGTCACAATAACCCCTCTTTCTTCTAGGTTCCACCACCATCTCAACCTTAACCCCCACAATGTGTTCATCCACACACCAACCTTTGGCATACACCCATGTCATCAGAACAACCCCTATAACAATAATAAACACACACTCCTCATCAAACACTATGAGGACCCATAGTAGGACCACCCGGCAGATCTCTAAATTAAGAGTCCCGGTTACATCGACCAATAAGGTGGCGACATATACGTCTGTGGTGGCGACTCACACGAATGACATCGTCAAGCCTCGGACAAGGACGGACACGATGGGTCTCATTCCAAGTTCCATCCCAACGGCCGTCACAACATCACGGGCAGTTCTCAACCACAGCCATGATGTTCTCTCGTCCAGTCCTGCTTTGTCCACAACTGACTCTGCCATGGACCAAACGGTGAGTGCTCCCACCGAAAATGCCCTCCTCGACTCGAGGAACGAAGCCAAGACTCCATCAGTAAATCAACCAACTTCCAGTTCCACCACACCTAATGTACATGAGATGGTGTCAACTGCAGCTACCACTATGACTGTGGTTTCCTCTACAATTTCCTCAGTGCCCAACACAAGTTCTAAAACAGACTCAGCAGCTACTTCTACGGCAGTGGGCGTTACCTCTGATGCTAAAGTCACAACTTCTGCTGCTTTATCTATCTCGTCCTCTGTTTCAACCACTAACTCTGATTCTACCATCACACCTACCAGTACCACAGCTTTCCCCAAAACTAGGAAAGTACCCCCCAGAAAGTTTGTGGTTCCATCTACAACCAAAACCACAACTGTGCCGACTACAACAACAGCTGCCCCTACATCTCCTACTGTTGTCAGAACAACAAAGACTACAGCAAAATTCACAAGGAAAGTAGCCAAACCCAATGCTGCCACAGCCCCACCCACAACATTTTCAATTCAGCTCACAACATCCTCAATTTCACCCACAACCTTTTCAACAGTAAAGACTATAGCAAAACCCACAATAAAAATAGCCCTGCCCACAACCTCTACAGCCCCATCTACTGCCTCTTCAACTCCACCCAATACCACTCCAATCACATCTACAACAGCCCCGCCGACAATATATACCACACCACCCATAACTATAACGAACCCACCTACCACAACCACATCCACAACTACTACAGCTCCACCCAGAAGTACTACAACCACATCCACAACCACACCCACACCAACTACAGCTCCAACAACAACTACTACAGTACCGACTACAACCACAGAGTTGACCTCCATCCCACAGGTGCGTGATGATGACAGTCACTTGAAATTAACATTTCAATCGATTTTGAATTTGTGAAATTCCATAAAGAACGCTCAAAATCATATTTGCATGCATATTTGTACAAGGAACGTTAAAGGCAGTGAAGCTTGGAACAGACCTTCTGAAAGAAGGGCTATAGTAATGGCAATTTTTATTATTATTTATTTACCTTTATTTAACCAGGCAAGTCAATTAAGAACAAATTCTTATTTTCAATAACGGCCTAGGAACAGTGGGTTAACTGCCTGTTCAGGGGCAGAACGACAGATTTGTACCTTGTCAGCTCGGGGGTCTGAACTTGCAACCTTCTGGTTACTAGTCCAGCGCTCTAACCACTAGGCTACCCTGCAGAGTAAAAACAAGTAAATTCTGCAATCACAATAGTAGGCTATAAATTACACCCATGTCATGCCCTTTTAACCTACTGTATCCTATTGGTTTTAGTTTAAGTAGACCTAAAGTTCTTCAGACAGAGAAGGCAGAGAGACAGACAGGCAGGAAGGAAAGTAGGGTGGGGTATCATGGGGAGAGAAGGAGGCTACTCAAGGTGCTGCTGTCCAGACTCAAGTGAAGGTTAAGGCTGTGAGCAAGTAGACAGACTATTTGATAGGAACTTAGGCTACTGTAGCTGTTAGAAAAAATGTATATAGAGGGCGGAAGTAGATGCTGATATGGAATCAATTTCCCGAGCAGTCTGTCTACCTGACGCCGGTGATGGTGCAGCCTGAGAATTGAGGAAGGGTGTAGGAAAATAATGTGGACTAGAGATTTAAAGTGACGAGATGGTAGCGTGGGAAGAGACTGTGCGTGGTCTACTTTGCACAGATTTTGGGCACCCACAAAATCACAACGAGATGCCATGCTTGGTTAGGCACGTGCCACCCCTGTAGCCGCCTCCAACATGCCATTGTGAAATTCAGAAAATAAATATACATTGTTATTTTATGGAGCGATTATGACAACCAATGTTGGAATATATTTGATTTTTATTTATTTGTATTTATTGACCTAACGGATTTAAATCAACGACCGCAATGTTCAGATGTGCAACTATTATTTTGATCGTTTGTTTATGGTGGTGTTGTGTCGAGGTGAGTCATGGTTAAAGTCAATTTAACCTGGATTATTTTCCACTTGCTGCCTACTGTTGCTTAGCCTATCTTTTGGTTACATGTTGCCACTTCTGTGTTCCTTTCAGGCCGATACCACTAATGCTGTCAAATGTTCAGTCAACCTGACAGAGACCATCGCCAGGACGGATTCTATTGCACTCAAATTAATAACATCAGGAGAAGCTTGTAATTTCACCGTGTTTTATGAGAATAGTCGTTCCGATATAACGGATTGTGATCTATATGGGCAGTATAGTAATGTGTATATCTGCGATATAAGGGATTTAGAACCTGGGACGTTACACCACTTTGAAGTGATATCGAAGACTGATGGAGAGAGGAGAAACGTATCAGTGCGAACAGGTAAGCTAAGTGTTATAAACCAAAATTCGTTTCTGTTATATTTTAACCTATTTAATGGTATTCTATTCTAAATGTATTTTAGACTGTTAAATTGACTTTAATTCATCTTAAACGTCCTACAATATCAGAACCCCCCCTCCCCCAGTACCATGCACGATATATGTTTTCTGTTGATTTTAGTCTATTTCTATTGTTGATCATGATATTCGAATGATTATATTTCGTTAAAGATTAAGTTTTACACCTGATTAATTCAAAGATATCGAATTTGGCAGTTCACTTCAAACAGTTAGTAGTGGCATGATTCCTCTGATATCATAAACTCACCATCATTAAATATATCTAACACATATAATATCATGTTAGGACATCTTAGGTTCTAATGTATTGTAAACATCTAATTTATTCCAACAGCTCCTTTTGGTTGTCCTTCTGTTGGTGTTTTATTGCACAAACGTTGATACTTAAATTGTATGTAGCAACATTTAGAATTTAGCTTTCATATAATTTTACTGTAATATTTGATGTATTGTGAAATGGCTTGAAATTGTATATGTTCATTCATATCCTTTTGTATTATTTGATTTATGCTTACAGTAGTCAAGCCTTTGTTCTGCCCAGTATTGAACCATGTTGCACTGAATAGATTCTGTGCATCGCTTTGATAATGAAGAACATGGAGAATAGAGAACTATTGTGCCAACACCACTGAAGCCCAGTACACTTTATCCTTTGTAAAAATCCTTTGAACATTGTCAAGGCCACAACCTTAGAATGTCCTGCCAAGAACTTGGAGCCAGCCCTCTGGTCATTGGTCTCACAGCTCTAGATTAGAACCAGGGAAGTTCTGGAACACATTTCTGCTCCAATCACCTAAGGTTGTAACAGTAGAGGTCAGTAACAATGCAGAGCATCTAATCTTAAGTGTTTGTTTCCAGACAGATCTCCTTCTCCCCAGAGCCACTTCCCGCCAAGCATTGTTTCTTTGTACTAACGGATACAGGAGGCCTACATGTTTTGTTTTCACGGGACAAATAGATTAGACTACAGTGCACTCCAGAACTTTGCATTCAAAGTGTGGCCGAGATTTTTTTTCTTGGGTCTTTGTGTGTGGACTTTGAAATTTCCATTTTTGACAGAAGCCTACGAAGGATGAAATCCTCAAGATTAACAGTTCAAATCACTTGGACTTCCAAATCACTCCAGTACTGTTTTTATATTTACAGATACAATGTAGTTACTGTGTAATACAGTAGTGGTCTTGTAAAGTGCCCCAATGTGGCTCTAGGATTGGACGGACAATGTCCTTGCTGATTAGCCAATGTGATTCCTGGGGTTGCTCTGAAGAGCCCTCAGAGGGGAAGCATTACGAAGAAAGGGTCAAAGTTAATTGCTGAGCTGTGGGGGGCACCACTTACCCTGTTCTGCTCCTCTCTCTCCATTTGGTCTTTGTTTTTGTCGTTTCCTGTCAAGGCTCGCTCTCTCGCTCAAGACGCATGCAGGTCTCCCAGCGAATCGCCACATTCTTTAAAGAACCAAAACAATCTTATCGTTCTGCTCCATCGCAGGCAGCCACCACTGGCTTTCAGTGAAGCACAAAGACAGGATACAGATATTCTTCATGACCTTTTCTCCTAGTTGTATAATATCAAGATGTTTAATTGAGGTTTATATAATATCGACAAGATGCTGGCCCCTTGGCCACTTGTTTAAAGGATGTCTTTGTTGTCTATCATATTATTTATAGCAAAAATACTAACACATTCTCTCTCTCTCTCTCTCTCTCTCTCTCTCTCTCTCTCTCTCTCTCTCTCTCTCTCTCTCTCTCCTCCCTCCCTCCCTCCCTCCCCCTAGATCCGGTTAGTCCATCCAGGTTGGACGTCCTACCAGACCAGGTCCAGGCAGCGCAGTATAACAGTCAGGGTCACGGTGGCTCCCCAGGCCTGCATGTATCCTGGCCTCGCTCTCGCGGGCTGGTCGACTGGTATGAGCTCACACTACAGGACACTAAAACAGGAGAGAGCCGCAATACTCGCATCATGGGCACTGCCGTCCCTCAGTCAGGCTTTACCGCCCTCACCCCTGGCACCCTCTATGGCCTCAGCCTGGTAGCAATAGCTGGGAATAAAACTGCCCCGCCAGTGCTGGCCACTGCAACCACAGGTGAGGGACCATCTTGCTGTTGTTATGTGGTTTCACTGGTCTTCTATTTGCATGTAATTTTCAGGATTTCTACACCCAATGTGCTGACCACCTGATATTTATGATAAACAAATTGTGCACGATATTCTACTGTCTGCTCTACTGCCATTCTACCATACCCCTATTCCTATACTCACTCCAGTTCCTCCGTGTTTGTTTGACTTGGATAACATAGAAATCACTGATCTACTTTGTTAGACTTCAACAAGCTGCTCACTGGCATTGACCACTTTGTATTTCCCCCCCAGCTCCCTCAGCCATCAGCGGCCTCCAGCTCTTGGCTTCCTCCAACAGCCTGGAGGTTTCTTGGCAGCCCGGCCCAGGCAGGAGAGAGCGTTTCAGAGTGCTGCTGAGGGAGCGGCAGGGCAGCCTGGTCAGGAACATCACCCTGAAGAGTAGCGTCACCTCCCACATCCTTAATGACCTGTTGCCTGGGACACTGTACACTGTCACTGTGGTGACTGAGGCTGGAGGCCTTCAGAACGCTGTCTACAAACAAGCAGTCACAGGTATGGTAACAGTCACAGAGGAAATGTGTCATGCTAGTTATGTTTGGGAGGTAAGGTAGCAGTCACAAAGGAAATGTGTCATGCCTGTTCTGTTTTGGTGGTAAGGTAACAGTCACAGAGGAAATGTCATGCTAGCAATGTTTGGGGGGTAAGGTAACAGTCACAGAGGAAATGTCATGCTAGTTCTGTTTGGGGGGTAAGGTAACAGTGGTGACAGTCCTCACATGTATTATGGTAGGGACTCTGAAATTCACCTGTTGGAATAGTAAGACTGATACTTTTTTTGGTTGAAGTGTTCACCCATCCAACCACTAACCAAGTCTCCTCCTGCTTAGCTTTTGTTATCCAGCAAAGAGGAGTAGGGTCCTCGGGCTGCAATGTCAGTGAGTTCAATACAGGTTCAGGGTGGAATGTTTAACACACATTTATCTGGCTTAGTTTGCAGGGCTTTGTTTAACTTTCCAACACTGCACCCTTCTCTTTAAACAGTCCCTACCACCACCATGGCCTTGCTCTCTGTCGGTCGTTGTTTCCAAGATATTTTAGGCTACTCTATCCCACCCTTCCCTTCCTCTGTCTGCAGCTGGCTTGCCAATCAAGGCCTTCCTTCCCCTCCCAACCCACCATACAAATACGGATAGCCAGTAACACACTGCACAGCCACTGGACACAATGCTAGATTTTGTAATTTTTTATGGTCCTTCGAATTGGACGGGAACAATTGTCCTGGAAAGGTGTCGGTGTCCAAAAAGACCTGCTGTCACCTCCCTCAAATACATCCCTCTCAATCAACTGAAAAAAACAGAGTAAAAAAGTCCCTCTTTTTGGGTTTCTGAAACTCCCCCTCAAATGGAAATGGCTAAGAGGGATGTGTAGCCCATCATTCAGCAGTGCTCCCACTAGACCAGACTCTGACACGTGTTGTTTTTCTTCCCCTAGTCCCCGCGGCGGTGTCAGACCTCCTCTTGGAGAACAACGGCAGTCTGGACTCATTGAGGGCCTCCTGGGTCACAGCTATGGGCAGCGTGGACACATACCTGGTCTCCCTTGCAACCCTGGGTTCAGCCGATCAGGACAGGATGCTGCCACCCAATGCCACAGAGGTGGTCTTCCGCGGCCTGACCCCTGGACGATCCTATCAGTTGTCTATGAGGTCAAAGGTCGGAGAGCAGATGACTGAGGCTGTGACCATGGGCAGAACTGGTAAGTTGTTCTGGAGGGTCAATGTCAATGTCACACCAAAGTTTATGCCTATCTAGTTCCATATCAAAACTGTTTAAAGGGAAAAATTAGGGCTGGTCAAAAGCCACGAAATACTAATGTGCACCACAATCCTTAACTTCACCTCTGCATCTTCAATGAAGATCTGGCTGCATGAACACCTCCATTAACCTCTCTCTCCCTCCTCCCTTTTACACTGCCTCCTCTCTCCTGCCTCCCTTTACTCTGCCTCCTCTCTCCCTCCTCCCTTTACACTGCCTCCTCTTTCCCTCCTCCCTTTACACTGCCTCCTCTCTCCCTTTACATTGCCTCCTCTCTCCCTTCTCCCTTTACACTGCCTCCTCTCTCCCTCCTCCCTTTACGCTGCCTCCTCTCTCCCTCCTCCCTTTATGCTGCCTCCTCTCTCCCTCCCCCCTTTTATGCTGCCTCCTCTCTCCCTTCTCCCTTTACACTGCCTTCTCTCTCCCTCCTCCCTTTGCACTGCTTCCTCTCTCCCTCCTCCCTTTACACTGCCTCCTCTCTCCCTCCTCCCTTTACACTGCTTCCTCTCTCCCTTCTCCCTTTACACTGCCTCCTCTCTCCCTTCTCCCTTTACACTGCCTCCTCTCTCATTCCTCCCTTTACACTGCCTCCTCTCTCCCTTTGCACTGCTTCCTCTCTCCCTCCTCCCTTTGCACTGCTTCCTCTCTCCCTCCTCCCTTTATGCTGCCTCCTCTCTCCTTCCTCCCTTTATGCTGCCTCCTCTCTCCCTCCCCCCTTTTATGCTGCCTCCTCTCTCCCTTCTCCCTTTACACTGCCTTCTCTCTCCCTCCTCCCTTTGCACTGCTTCCTCTCTCCCTCCTCCCTTTACACTGCCTCCTCTCTCCCTCCTCCCTTTACACTGCTTCCTCTCTCCCTTCTCCCTTTACACTGCCTCCTCTCTCCCTTCTCCCTTTACACTGCCTCCTCTCTCATTCCTCCCTTTACACTGCCTCCTCTCTCCCTTTGCACTGCTTCCTCTCTCCCTCCTCCCTTTGCACTGCTTCCTCTCTCCCTCCTCCCTTTATGCTGCCTCCTCTCTCCTTCCTCCCTTTACCCTTCCTCTTCTCTCCCTCCCCCTTTACGCTTCCTCCTCTCTCCCTCCCCCCTTTACACTGCCTCCTCTCTCCCTCCTCCCTTTATACTGCCTCCTCTCTCCCTCCTCCCTTTACGCTGCCTCCTCTCTCCTTCCTCCCTTTACACTGCCTCCTCTCTCCCTCCTCCCTTTATGCTGCCTCCTCTCTCCATCCTCCCTTTACACTGCCTCCTCTCACCCTCCTCCCTTTACACTGCTTCCTCTCTCCCTTCTCCCTTTACACTGCCTCCTCTCTCCCTTCTCCCTTTACAATGCCTCCTCTCTCCCTCCTCCTTTTACGCTGCCTCCTCTCTCATTTCTCCCTTTACACTGCCTCCTCTCTCCCTTCTCCCTTTACACTGCCTCCTCTCTCCCTTCTCCCTTTACACTGCCCCCTCTCTCATTCCTCCCTTTACACTGCCTCCTCTCTCCCTTTGCACTGCTTCCTCTCTCCCTCCTCCCTATGCACTGCTTCCTCTCTCCCTCCTCCCTTTATGCTGCCTCCTCTCTCCTTCCTCCCTTTACCCTTCCTCTTCTCTCCCTCCCCCTTTACGCTTCCTCCTCTCTCCCTCCCCCCTTTACACTGCCTCCTCTCTTCCTCCTCCCTTTATACTGCCTCCTCTCTCCCTCCTCCCTTTACGCTGCCTCCTCTCTCCTTCCTCCCTTTACACTGCCTCCTCTCCCTCCTCCCTTTATGCTGCCTCCTCTCTCCATCCTCCCTTTACACTGCCTCCTCTCACCCTCCTCCCTTTACACTGCTTCCTCTCTCCCTTCTCCCTTTACACTGCCTCCTCTCTCCCTTCTCCCTTTACACTGCCTCCTCTCTCCCTCCTCCTTTTACGCTGCCTCCTCTCTCATTTCTCCCTTTACACTGCCTCCTCTCTCCCTCCTCCCTTTACACTGCCTCCTCTCTCCCTCCTCCCTTTACACTGCTTCCTCTCTCCTTCCTCCCTTTACACTGCTTCCTCTCTCCCTTCTCCCTTTACACTGCCTCCTCTCTCCTTCCTCCATTTACACTGCCTCCTCTCTCCCTTCTCCCTTTACACTGCCTCCTCTCTCCCTCCTCCCTTTACACTTCCTCCTCTCTCCTTCCTCCCTTTACACTGCCTCCTCTCTCCCTTTACACTGCCTCCTCTCTCCCTCCTCCCTTTACACTGCCTCCTCTCTTCCTCCTCCCTTTACACTGCCCCCTCTCTCCCTTCCTCCCTTTACACTGCCTCCTCTCTCCCTTCTCCCTTTACACTGCCTCCTCTCTCCCTCCTCCCTTTACGCTGCCTCCTCTCTCCCTCCTCCCTTTACGCTGCCTCCTCTCTCCCTCCCCCCTTTTATGCTGCCTCCTCTCTCCCTTCTCCCTTTACACTGCCTTCTCTCTCCCTCCTCCCTTTACACTGCCTCCTCTCTCATTCCTCCCTTTACACTGCCTCCTCTCTCCCTTTGCACTGCTTCCTCTCTCCCTCCTCCCTTTACACTGCCTCCTCTCTCCCTTCTCCATTTACACTTCCTCCTCTCTCCCTTCTCCCTTTACACTGCCTCCTCTCTCCCTCCTCCCTTTACACTGCCTCCTCTCTCATTCCTCCCTTTCACTCTGCCTCCTCTCTCCCTTTGCACTGCTTCCTCTCTCCCTCCTCCCTTTACACTGCCTCCTCTCTCCCTTCTCCCTTTACACTTCCTCCTCTCTCCCTTCTCCCTTTACACTGCCTCCTCTCTCCCTCCTCCCTTTACACTGCCTCCTCTCTCCCTTCTCCCTTTACACTGCCTCCTCTCTCCCTCCTCCCTTTACGCTGCCTCCTCTCTCATTTCTCCCTTTACACTGCCTCCTCTCTCATTTCTCCCTTTACACTGCATCCTCTCTCCCCCTCCTCCCTTTACACTGCCTCCTCTCTCCCTCCTCCCTTTGCACTGCTTCCTCTCTCCCTCCTCCCTTTGCACTGCTTCCTCTCTCCCTCCTCCCTTTATGCTGCCTCCTCTCTCATTTCTCCCTTTACACTGCCTCCTCTCTCCCTCCTCCCTTTACACTGCCTCCTCTCTCCCTCCTCCCTTTACACTGCTTCCTCTCTCATTCCTCCCTTTACACTGCTTCCTCTCTCCCTTCTCCCTTTACACTGCCTCCTCTCTCCCTTCTCCATTTACACTGCCTCCTCTCTGCCTCCTCCCTTTACGCTGCCTCCTCTCTCATTTCTCCCTTTACACTGCCTCCTCTCTCCCTTCTCCCTTTACACTGCCTCCTCTCTCCCTCCTCCCTTTACACTGCCTCCTCTCTCCTTCCTCCCTTTACACTGCCCCCTCTCTCCCTTCCTCCCTTTACACTGCCTCCTCTCTCCTTCCTCCCTTTACATTGCCTCCTCTCTCTCTCCTCCCTTTACACTGCCTCCTCTCTCCTTCCTCCCTTTACACTGCCTCCTCTCTCCTTCCTCCCTTTACACTGCCTCCTCTCTCCCTCCTCCCTTTACACTGCCTCCTCTTTCCCTCCTCCCTTTCCACTGCCTCCTCTCTCCCTCCTCCCTTTACGCTGCCTCCTCTCTCCCTCCTCCCTTTACGCTGCTTCTTCTCTCCCTCCTCCCTTTACACTGCCTCCTCTCTCCCTTTGCACTGCTTCCTCTCTCCCTCCTCTCTCCCTCCTCCCTTTTATGCTGCCTCCTCTCTCATTTCTCCCTTTACACTGCCTTCTCTCTCCCTCCTCCCTTTGCACTCTCCCTCCTCCCTTTACACTGCTTCCTCTCTCCCTTCTCCCATTACACTGCCTCCTCTCTCCCTTCTCCCTTTACACTGCCTCCTCTCTCCCTCCTCCCTTTAAGCTGCCTCCTCTCTCATTTCTCCCTTTACACTGCCTCCTCTCTCCCTCCTCCCTTTTACGCTGCCTCCTCTCTCCCTCCTCCCTTTATACTGCCTCCTCTCTCCCTCCTCCCTTTGCACTACTTCCTCTCTCCCTCCTCCCTTTACACTGCCTCCTCTCTCCCTCCTCCCTTTGCACTGCTTCCTCTCTCCCTCCTCCCTTTACGCTGCCTCCTCTCTCATTTCTCCCTTTACACTGCCTCCTCTCTCCCTCCTCCCTTTCACTCTGCCTCCTCTCTCCCTCCTCCCTTTACACTGCCTCCTCTCTCCCTCCTCCCTTTACAATGCCTCCTTTTTCCCTTCCTTAGTGCCAGACAAGGTGTCTCAATTGACCATGGTGGGCCTCAGTGACGGCAGTACTCTGAAGATGACATGGTCACCGCCTAGAGGGGAATGGGAGAACTACCGCATCCTGCTAATGAATGCCACAGTGGCTCTGGTCAATAAGACACTAAGCAGGCCCGTGAGACAGTACTCCTTCTCTGGGGCTTCCCTGGGGCTGGTGCCTGGCAGGCTTTACACAGCTCAGATCATGGTGGAGGCTGGCCCATTTGGCAACATTGCTCACTGCCAAGGAATGCTAGGTAAGTTATATTACAAATATTTTGATGCTTAGCTTGGTGTATATGTGGAATGTTTTTATCGGTCAAATTATATCAATGCTGGATGGCTCTTAAAATGAAATTGTCATGGCTCCTGAAGTTTAGCATTTTTTGCCCTCTCTCTCTCTTTACTTGTTCACATCTCCTTCCCCCTTTTCCCTCACCCCCCTTTCCGTCCCCTATCTCCCCCTTTACTTATTTACTAATTCTCTCCCCCTCTCTCAGCACCTCGGCCTGTCCAGCAGCTGGTCGTCGGTCACAGTGATGAGACGTCTCTGAGCGTGCTGTGGTCTCTCCCCGTAGGAGAGTGGGATGGGTACACTGTGGTCCTGAGACAGGGGCACACCGTCGTGTCCCAGAGGACACTGTCCCGTGACGCCAGGGAGTGCACCTTCAACGTCCTCACACCCGGACGCCAGTACGCCATTGCTGTCACGACCAACAGTGGGGGCCTAAACAGCTCAACTTCAGTGATTGGACGAACCAGTGAGTCACGTTTCCCAAGGGATATAAATAATGATGTTTTTGCCCCAGTATGGTTATGTTCTTGACGAGACACTAGAACTCTCAAACTCAACTCTGGACCTCGAAGTCAATTCCACAGCGTTTTTTCATTATTTAGTATTATTATTTTCTTTATTTAACCAGGCAAGCCAGTTAAGAACAAAATCTTGTTTACAATAACGGCCTACCCCGGCCAAACCCTAGCCCGGATGACGCTGGGCCAATTGTGCGCCGCCCTATGGGACTCCCAATCACGGCCAGTTGTGATACAGCCTGGAATCGAACCAGGGTCTGTATGGGCGGCAGGTAGCCTAGTGGTTAGAGCGTTGGGCCAGTAAATGGAAGGTTAGGTTGCTGGATCGAATCCCCGTGCTGATAAGGTCAATTCTGTCGTTCTGCCCCTGAGCAAGGCAGTTAACCCAGTGTTCCCCTGGCGCCGAAGACGTGGATGACCATTAAGGCAGCCTCCTGTACCTCTCTGATTCAGAGGGATTTGGTTAAATGCGGAAGACACATTTCAGTTGAATACTTTCAGTTGGACCACTGACTAGGTATTCCCCTTTCCCCTAGTGACGCCTCTAGCACAGAGATGCAGTGCCTTAGACCGTTGTGCCACTCGGGAGCCCAAATTGTTACCCTCGGGAGCCCAAATTGTTACCCTCTAATCAGGGACTGATTTAGACCTGGAACCAGGTGAATGCAATTAATTATCAGGTAGAACAGAAAACCAGCAGGCTCCATACCTGGCAGGGTAAGAATTTAAAGTTCTTGCACTACAACATTGCTCCATACAAGTTTTGTAGTCATATACTGTAACAGAGTTGTTGTAGTCATATAATAATGAGCTTTCCCCCATTGACTGAACTGATGCTGTGTCTCTGACTCAATGACTCTTTATGATCTCAATTTCTCTGTAATGTCTCACATCTCTGATGGCCTCTCTATCTCTCTCTGTCTACTCCCAGCCCCAGCGCAGGTGACCAGTCTGCGTGTGACCAACGGTGGCAGCACGGACAGCCTCCAGACCCAGTGGGAGCAGGCAACAGGAGAGCTGGACTCATACCACGTGCTGCTCATCCATGACAGCAGCGTGATCAAGAACGAGAGCGCCCCAGCCCACACCATGGCCTACAGCTTCCTAGCCTTGAAGCCTGGAGCCCTCTATAGTGTGGTAGTAACCACCATCAGAGCAGGACAAGCCTCCAGGCAGAGCGTGGCAGAGGGACGCACAGGTAGACAACTTTGTGATTACTGATTTATGGAGCCTACTTTAAATGTATAATGTTAAAATAGATACATTTTTAAATGATGTTTAGCTATCACACATGAATTCAGTTAAAGGGCACTGACAGATTTAACTGTTTGTGTGACAAACACCAGTATGCAAAAGAATGTATTTTATTATATTTAGGGTTGACAGGATATTATTCAGAACTTTTAGCTTTTATCTAATACAACAGGAATTTATAGGAACCACTGCCTCATGAATACTCAGGAAAGAAAAAGGTGTAGATTCATGCACAGAGCGGCAGGTGTTTATTAAGCCGTTGCAGAAGGCAGGAATTGTGGTCACCGGCAGGCAATGGTCAAACACAGGTAGGCAAACAGGCAGGTAAATCAAAACGAAGACTGAGCTGGTTCTCACAAACGAGCTAGGATAAGGCTTAGTAGAGTCAAAACAAACAATACCTCACAAAGGCACAAACAGAATGAACTCAACTAAATAAGGAGCTGATGAGACCTTGTGAGTAACTAACACAGGTGAAATCAATGAACAAAAATGAAAGACAGGGCTACGTTCCAGAACACAAAGAGACAGGGCTACGTTCCAGAACACAAAGAGACAGGGCTACGTTCCAGAATGCAAAGAGACAGAGCTATGTTCCAGAATGCAAAGAGACAGGGCTACGGTCAAGAATACAAAGAGACAGGGCTACGTTCCAGAATACAAAGAGACAGGGCTACGTTCCAGAACACAAAGAGACAGGGCTACGTTCCAGAATGCAAAGAGACAGAGCTATGTTTCAGAATGCAAAGAGACAGGGCTACGGTCAAGAATACAAAGAGACAGGGCTACGCTCCAGAATACAAAGAGACAGGGCTACGTTCCAGAATACAAAGAGACAGGGCTACGTTCAAGAACACAAAGAGACAGGGCTACGTTCAAGAACACAAAGAGACATGGCTACGTTCAAGAACACAAAGAGACATGGCTACGTTCAAGAACACAACGAAAAGAACACAAGGTTGACTAAGAAAATAAATACAGAACCTTACACCGACTACACAGCAAACATGTCAAGGTCTTCCTTTCAAAGACTTCCCACCATGAACGGAAAAGGATGGGGGGTCTTTTTTTGTATTGTTGAATTCCAGCTACCTTAATCTGAGAACGTTTTCATTTAAATGAACAAAGAATATACAACAGAATATAAAGTTCTTAAAGATACTTCCAAACTGGGCACAATGGTGGGTTTTGCTGATGCATCTAATCCTTTATACATACACTACCATTCGAAAGTTTGGGCTCATTTAGAAAGGTCCTTGTTTTTGAAAGAGAAGCACATCTTTTGTCCATTAAAATAACATCAAATTGATCAGAAATACAGTGTAGACATTGTTAATGTTGTAAATTACTATTGTAGCTGGAAACGTCAGATTTTTTATGGAATATCTACAGGCGTACAGAGGCCCATTATCAGCAACCATCACTCCTGTGTTCCAATGGCATGTTGTGTTAGCTAATCCAAGTTGATCATTTTAAAAGGCTAATTGATCATTAGAAAACACTTTTGCATTTATGTTAGCACAGCTGAAAACTGTTGTCCTGATTAAAGAAGCAATATAACTGGCTTTCTTTAGACTAGTTGAGTTTCTGGAGCATCAACATTTGTGGGTTTGATTACAGGCTCAAAATGGCCAGAAAAAAATAACTTTATTCTGAAACTCGTCAGTTTATTCTTGTTCTGAGAAATGAATGCTATTCCATACAAGAAATTTCCAAGTATCTGAAGATCTCGTACAACGCTGTGTACTACTCCCTTCACAGAACAGTGCAAACTGTCTCCAACCAGAATAGAAAGAGGAGTGGGAGGCCCCGGTGCACAACTAAGTACTTGTCGTACATTAGAGTGTCTCGTTTGAGAAACAGATGCCTCACAAGTCCGCTAATTTCTATTTCTGCTTTTGTACCCTTTTCTCACGGTCAGCCAACCTTTTCTCAGCGTCAGCTAACCTTTTCTTCCCTTTCTCTTCTCCTTCTCCAGGTTCTTTATCCTCTCCTGTTCTTTCTTTTTCTCTTCCTCTGGTTGAAGTTTCTACTCCTTTTATTTTTATTTCTCCTCCTTCTCCAGGTTCTTTATTCTCTCATTTTCTGTTTCAAACCTAAATTTCTCTTCCAGTTGTTGTTCCTTAATCTCATTCTCAAGGATCTTCAATATCTCCTTTTTCTCTTTTTTTCTCTTCTTCCAATTTACATTTCTCCTCCCTTTCTGTTTGCTTCCTCTCCTTTTCCAGGTATTTAATTCTCTCTTTCTCTTAGTTCTTTTCTTCCACCAACCTGAGTTTTTCCTTCTTTTCTTTTCCTTCCCCAACTTCTCCAGGATCTTCATCCTCTCTTTTCCTTTCTTTATCTCTTGTCAAATGTCTCCGCTAATCTTAAATCCCCTTCAGCCTTCAAGTATGATGTTGATGTTTCCAAAATGCCGTAGCAGTTCAGACGTCTTTGTCTTGTTGTGTCCCGTGTATATATATATTTTTTCCTTTGTATATATTTTTAATATTTTTAACCTCAGTTTTAAAATACTCTCCTGCTACCCGCCTCACCCAATGTGGTATGGATCTTCAATTTTCTATACTTTAGCACCGGAACCCCCAACAGAAGCTAGCTAGCTAACTAGCTACTAGCTAGTAGTCAGTTAACCTTAGCCCGGTCACCTCCTGCCAGTCTGCACAGCACAATTTTTCACCTTTTCATCGCACCTGGGTCATCGCAGCTAGCTAGCTGCTATCTGAGTGTCTACCCTCTGGCTAACATCTCTGTCTCGATGCAAGCACCAATGAGCCTGGAACTAGCCTCGTGCTAGGCCCATCTCCCGGCTAGCTGAACAGGTCCACCCGCCACTCCTTGGGCTACAATACATATTTTGCCAATTAGCCTGGATCCCTTTTACTGCAGACACAGAGCCCGGCCAATTCCATCACGACTGGTCTACCGATGTAATCCGCCCGAGGGTTTTCAACAGACTTTTTCCGTCGCGACGTCACCTTAAGGCCCTTCTGCTAGCCCGCTAGCCGTCTGAATCGCCGTGTCTCCAGCTCACCTAGCTACACACGGGTCCCTATGATCACTCGGCTACGGATGCCTCTCCCTAATGTCAATATGTCTTGTCCATTGCTGTTTTGGTTAGTGATTATTGTCTTATTTCACTGTAGAGCCTCCAGCCCGGTTCAATAAGCCTTAGCGAGCCCTTTTGATTCACCTCCCACACATGCAGTGACCTCACCTGGTCTAAATGATGTCTCTAGAGACAAAACCTCTCTCATCGTCACTCAATGCCTAGGTTCACCTCCACTGTATTTCACATCCTACCATACCATTGTCTGTACATTATGCCTTGAATCTATTCTTCTGCGCTCAGAAACCTGCTCCTTTTACTCTCTGTTCCGAACACACTGGGCGACAAGTTCTTATAGCCTTTAGCCATACCCTTATCCTACTCCACCTCTGTTCCTCTGGTGATGTAGAGGTTAATCCAGGTCCAGCAGCACCTAGCTCCACTCCCATTCCCCAGGCGCTCTCATTTATTGACTTCTGTAACCGTAAAAGCCTTGGTTTCATGCATGTTAACATTAGGAGCCTCCTCCCTAAGTTTGTTTTATTCACTGCTTTAGCACACTCTGCCAACCCGGATGTCCTAGCCGTGTCTGAATCCTTGCTTAGGAAGGCCACCAAAAATCCAGAAATGTCCATCCCTAACTATAACATTTTCTGACAAGATAGAACTGCCAAAGGGGGCGGAGTTGCAATCTACTGCAGAGATAGCCTGCAGAGTTCTGTCACTTTCCAGGTCTGTGCCCAAACAATTCGAGCTTCTACTTCAAAAATTCTCCTTTCCAGAAACAAGTCTCTCACCGTGGATGCTTGTTATAGACTACCTTCTGCCCCCAGCTGTGCCCTGGACACCATATGTGAATTGATTTCCCCCCATCTATCTTCAGAGCTCATACTGTTAGGTGACTTAAACTGGGACATGCTTAACCCCCCTGCAATCATACAATCTAAGCTATATGCCTTCAATCTCACACAAATGATCAATGTACCTGCCAGGTACAACCCCAAATCGGTAAACACAAGCACCCTCATAGATATCATCCTGACCAACCTGCCCTCTGCTGTCAACCAGGATCTCAACGATCACTGCCTCGTTGCCTGCGTCCGTAATGGTCTGCGGTCAAACGAACACCCCTCATCACTGTCAAACGTTCCCTAAAACACGCCTTTCTAATCGACCTGGCCGGGGTATTCTGGAAGGATATTGACCTCATTCCATCAGTAGAGGATGCCTGGTTATTCTTTAAAAGTGCTTTCCTCACCATTTTAAATAAGCATGCCCCATTCAAAACATTTAGAACCAGGAACCGATACAGCCCTTGGTTCACTCCAGACCTGACTGCCCTTGACCAGCACAAAAACATCCTGTGGCATACTGTATTAGCATCTAATAGCCCCCATGATATGCAACTTTTCAGGGAAGTTAGGAACCAATATACACAGGCAGTTAGGAAAGCAAAGGCTAGCTTTTTCAAACAGAAATTTGCACCTTGTAGCACAAACTCCAAAACGTTCTGGGACACTGTAAAGTCCATGGAGAATAAGAGCACCTCCTCCCAGCTGCCCACTGCACTGAGGCTAGGAAACACTGTCACCAGCGATAAATCCATGATAATTGAGAATTTCAATAAGCATTTTTCTACAGCTGGCCATGCTTTCCACCTGGCTACCCCTACCCCGGTCAACTGCCCGGCACCCCCACCCCCACCCCCACCATTTCTCCTTTACCCTGCAACTAACCCTGCAACCCCCACAGCAACTTTCTCAAACATCCCCCATTTCTCCTTCACCCAAATCCAGATAGCTGATGTTCTGAAAGAGTTGCAAAATCGGGTCCCCTACAAGTCAGCTGGGCTAGACAATCTTGACCCTCTCTTTCTAAAATTATCCGCCACAATTGTTGCAACCCCTATTACTAGCCTGTTCAACCTCTCTCGTATTGTCTGAGATCCCTAAAGATTGGAAAGCTGCCACAGTCATCCCCCTCTTCAAAGGGGGAGACACTCTAGACCCAAACTGTTACAGACCTAAATCTATCCTACTCTACCTTTCTAACACGGAACCCAAACCGGCTGCGCGCGTGCGCCATCATGCTCTATCGTGCATACATTTATTTTGTCCTCCTACACCAAACGCGATCATGACACGCAGTTTAAAATATCAAAACAAACTCTGAACCAATGACATTATTTTGGGGACAAGTCGGAAAGCATTAAACATGTATGGCAATTTAGCTAGTTAGCTTGCACTTGCTAGCCAATTTGTCCTATTTAGCTAGCTTGCTGTTGCTAGCTAATTTGTCCTGGGATATAAACATTGAGTTCTTATTTTACCTGAAATGCACAAGGTCCTCTACTCCGACAATTAATCCACCGATAAAACGGCCAACATAATCGTTTCTAGTCATCTCTCCTCCTTCCAGGCTTTTTCATAATTGAACTTATATGGTGATCACATCTACACTTTCATAATATTACCATGACAACCGGCAAAACAGTTTGTCTTTCAATCACCCACTGTAAAGGCGTGCGTAACTGGCTGCAGGGAAGTCAGGCGCAGGAGAGCAGAAGTGGGGAGCAAACGGAGCCCTTTATTGCGGCGAACAAGACACGGTATTCAGAAAACTAAACACACACGGTTTACAATAAACCGGCTCAAACCAGCCTGGAGTACACATACATTTACATATAACAATTACACACACAGACATGGGGGGAAAACAGAGGGTTATATGCAAGACGAGTCATGAGGGACAAGACAAAACAAATGGAAAATGAAAGGTGGCTTGAAGACCGGTGACGTAGACCACCGAACGCCGCCCGATCAAGGAGAGGGACCGACCTCGGCGGAAGTCCTGACACCCACGTGGGCATAACCAATGAGGAGATGGCACGTGGGTACCTGCTTCTATAAACCAATGAGGAGATGGGAGAGGCAGGACTTGCAGTGCGATCTGCATCAGAAATAGAAAGGAGTCCTATTTTAGCCCTTGGCATCGCAGACGCTTGTTAGCGCACGCGAGCAGTGTGGGTGCAATAATTGAATAACATGGATTTCTACATTTATTTTGTGAAGCTCGCGCACGCGACGTGTACGTTCTGGCCAGCATGTTAGGTCTTCGAAAACCAAGTTAACAAACAGATCACCAACCATTTCGAATCCCACTGTACGTTCTCCGCTATGCAATCTGGTTTCCGAGCTGGTCATGGGTGCACCTCAGCCACGCTCAAGGTCCTAAACAATATCATAACCGCCATCGATAAAAGAAAATACTGTGCAGCCGTATTCATCGACCTGGCCAAGGATTTCGACTCTGTCAATCACCACATTCTTATCGGCAGACTCAACAGCCTTGGTTTCTCAAACTACCTACTCGCTTGATTTACCAACTACTTTGCAGACAGAGTTCAGTGTGTCAAATTGGAGGGCCAGTTTTCTGGACCTCTGGCAGTCTCTATAGGGGTGCCACAGGGTTCAATTCTCGGGCCGACTCTTTTCCCTGTACACATCAATGATGTCGCTCTTGCTGCTGGTGATTCTCTGATTCACCTCTACGCAGACGACACCATTCTGTATAATTCTGGCCCTTCTTTGGACACTGTGCTAACTAACCTCCAGACGAGCTTCAATGCCATACAACACTCATTCCGTGGCCTCCAACTGCTCTTAAATGAAGCATCGTTACCCATCGCTCCACAAAAGCTGCGGCCCTTGCAGAGCAAGGGGAACTACTACTTCAAGGTCTCAGAGCAAGTGAAGTCACCGATTGAAACGCTATCTAGTGCGCACCACCACTAACTAAGCTAGCCATTTCACATGAATCTCTCAACAACTGTAGATACTGTGCTGAGGATTGACACATGCCTGTTTGTTTTACTGCTCTTGTTGTGGAGTGGAACCACCCGGGCTGTTTTGAGATCCTTGGGAAATGTAACGCTACTAATAGAAAGATAAGCATAGGTCAGCAGTGGGGAGTTACTGCTTCCTACAAGAGCACAAAACGTGTAGGCTACATATCAAGCTGTCTTAATTCAAGGGACAGTGTTGTATTTTGAGACAGGCTTGATTGTAGGCAGAGGGATAGCCTACATTATCTAATTCTCTGTATGGTAATAATAATTCATTATACTTTGTAAAGTGGTTTCTTGCATCTCACAATACAATGCAATTTACAGTCACCTATTTGGCCCATGGTGTTACAGATCAAGTAAAAGATCATTAATTAATGTCAAGCTCTTCATAATCTAAAAATGTTTTCTAAAAGTCTCATGCAATGTAGGCCTGCATTGAACACCACATATAGGTTACTGTAGGCTATATCATAGAAATCAAAACTATTTCCACGTGAAAATGTAATGGGATTTGCTCCATTGGGATTGTATTGTTCAAGTTTCCGCTCACAAGACCAAAAATTTGCTCAGTGCCCCAAAAACTTTGAGGGAACATTGCCTACATCTCACAATAATCTGAATAGCCTCCCAGTGCCGAGTCACCTTCCATTCCATTCATGACACTCAGTCCATTTCTGTAAGGTCTCCCTTTCTTTCTTTGCCGTTATTTTTTCAATAACTTTCTTATGAATGGCACATGAATGCCTCAAGCTTGTTGGGGTCACCTATCCACTGAACACACGCTACCAACTTAATGTTGTGTTGTAGCTTTTAAGTTATGTTCCTTACATGTCCCACAGTATTACTGAAGAGAAAACATGAACAACTGTTAATGTTCCAGTATTTACAAGAAAAATAAGCTATTAAACAAGTTTTTACTTTAATTTTATTCACATACATTTTTTGTTCAGGCTTCCCAGCTGCAAATATGAACAGTGATACACAGAATGACTGACTCAGTTCCCCTCTCTCTCCGTCTTCCAGTCCCCGCTGCCGTAGGCGAGGTGACGGTCAGCAACAACGGTCGTATGGACTTCCTCAGCGTGTCATGGCGTCCGGCCAAAGGTGACGTGGACAGTTATCTGGTCACTCTGGGGGACCAGGAGAAGACGGTCCACACCCTGGCCGTGTCCAAATCCAGCCCAGAGTGTGTGTTCAAGTCCCTGGTGTCTGGACGGCTCTATAACATCTCCATCACCTCCAGGAGTGGTGCCTATGATAATCACACCATCGTACAGGAACGCACACGTAGGTCTACCATGTCTGTCAGTCTGAAATGGGGCTCCTCTGCTTCAGTTTTCCATTCCGTGGTTTTCCTCATGAAGTGTCTAGTTAGACATGATAATACACTGGTCAATGTCTCAAAGTTCAATTCAATTGAATTCCTCTCCCCAGAGCCCTCTAGTGTCCAGAACCCCACAGCGATCCACTCGGCCAGGGATGACTACCTGAAGGTGTACTGGCGCCATGCGGCTGGGGACTTTGACTACTACCAGGTGGTCATCAAGCACAACAACATCTTCCACCAGAACAAGACGGTTATGAAGAGCCAGAACGAGTGTGTGTTCAACGGCCTGGTGCCCGGGAGGCTGTACACTGTCATCGTCAGCACCTGGAGCGGGAAGTATGAGACCAGCGTGTCTACGGATGGAAGGACCTGTGAGTGATACGAATAGTAATCTGTTATATATCTCTTCTGTTGTTTCAATGTACAATATGTAGATACAAGAGTGGTATTTGTCTGTAATAATAATTTGGCTCGCTACATTCAGGTAATAACTAGGTGTGGTAAAACAGGTTCTTTGTGCATGCTTCTTTTTAACCTGTCTCCCTATGTTCTTTTCCTTTGTATGCAAAATTAAGAGCCTCTCTGAGAATATTAAAGTTTTTCTATTCTATCTGGAATCTGTCTGTGACAGTCCCTGCGGCGGTGAGGTCACTAGCCCTAGCTGAGCAGGGAACGGAGGACCTGCGTGTCACCTGGTTGGCTGCTCCAGGGGACGTTGACCACTACCAGGTGCAGCTCCTCTTCAACGACATGA
Source organism: Oncorhynchus masou masou (assembly GCF_036934945.1). Taxonomy (NCBI): domain Eukaryota; kingdom Metazoa; phylum Chordata; class Actinopteri; order Salmoniformes; family Salmonidae; genus Oncorhynchus; species Oncorhynchus masou. Next base: position 14,889,048 of record NC_088233.1, on the reverse strand, counting down.
AGGTTAGTCTTCCTGGTCCAGTCCAGTGCCTGGTTAGCCTGTCTTCATGTTTACAGGACTTTTATATTTGTCATATTTTCTTGTGTGATTTTTCTTATATTTCATTGTTGCTTTATTTCTATTTGTGACTTTGGGTGTTTTTAAAAGCAAAATGTATTAATTGAATTTTGCAAAATGTATTAATAATCAATGTATAATCAATGTATTATGTATTATTATTATGAAGGTGTTCCCACCCATCACCCTGGGCAGCAGCGTAGGGGTGTGTCTCCTCTCCTCCCTCACCCCGGGACGCCTCTATAAGATCCATGTTTCTACCTTTAGCGGCCCCAACCAGAGGGCCCAATTCATAGAGGGCAGGACAGGTAAACCAAAACAACAGACTTGCTGGGTTCAAATACTAGGTTACATTTGTTTTATTTCAAATACTTCTGTTTGATTCAAGTCTGCCTGGGGTGCCCGATGGGCAGAATTTGTTTGCACTTTTGGAACTTCTCCATTGAATTAGGGTAGCAAAATAGAACAAAATGCCACAGAATCTAACACAAACAAAACATAAACTAACAACAATTTCCGTCCCACTTCCACCCCTCTTTCTCCCTCTCCTGCTATTTCTCCCTCTTTTCCTTTCTCCTCCTGTCTGCAGTCCCCAGCAAAGTCAAGAATATCCACGTGAGTAACAATGGCCAGAGCAGCAGTCTGAAAATCAGCTGGACCCCGGGGCAGGGTGATGTGGACAGCTACTCTGTGTCCCTATTGCTGGGTGGACCAGACGCACGCAGGCTGGAGACGCGGCCCGTACCCAAACACCAGAATGAACTAGGGTTCAGCTCCTTGCAGCCTGGGCAGCTGTACAGTGTGACCATTAAATCTATCAGTGGCATACTGTTGAATAACAACACGGCCAGCGGACGCACCGGTGAGGAGGCTAGATAAGGACTTCATAACACATTCATAACCCATACATACTGCATTCATAAGCAGTGCATTGGCATTTCATACTCTACAATTGGGTGTCAGTCTCACTGCGTCTGGCTATCTTTTATTTGTTTTTATTTGATTTGATTATATATCTGCAGTTTGAAATCAGTATATTTGACGGAACTGATTTGTTCTGTTTTCTTACCCGAATCAACTTTTGAAGGGTAATTAACAGATAGTGATTGGCTGGTGTAATGATGTGTGACATTGTCCCCTACATGGAGATACAATACTGTATGATAGTGTGCTCTATCTAATTCTGTGTCCCCTCTCCCCTCAGTCCCTTCTGCAGTGACGGGGCTGCAGGCTGACAACAGACACACCACCTGCACTATACAGGTGAGCTGGCAGGAGGCCCGGGGTGTGGCAGACGGATACAGCCTGCAGCTCCTGGACGACAGGGGACACCTGGTCACCAACAGGTAACAAACACCTGGGTTCACCGACACACCTGGGTTCACCAACACACCTGAGTTCACCAACACACCTGGTCACCAACAGGTAACCAACACACCTGGGTTCACCAACACCTGGGTTCACCAACACACCTGAGTTCACCAACACACCTGAGTTCACAAACACACCTGGTCACCAACAGGTAACCAACACACCTGGGTTCACCAACACCTGGGTTCACCAACACACCTGGTCACCAACAGGTAACCAACACCTGGGTTTACCAAAACCTGGGTTAACCAACACACCTGGGTTCACCAACACACCTGGGTTCACCAACACACCTGGGTTCACCAACACACCTGGGTTCACCAACACACCTGAGTTCACAAACACACCTGAGTTCACAAACACACCTGGTCACCAACAGGTAACCAACACCTGGGTTCACCAACACACCTGGGTTCACCAACACACCTGGGTTCACCAACACACCCAGATTCAAATGGTCAATACTTTGAGGCTTGGTTAAGCCTCCTACCTCTTGGGCCAGATGGGCAGTGTTAGCCATTTTGAGACTATTCCATTGGTTCAATTGCAGTAACAAAATGGTGCCTAAAAAAGTGTAACAAATATAATACACAGACAACACAGTACTCATTTTCGTAACCAACAGCTCCCAGGCATCCTCCGGCTCCATGCCGCTCCAGCATCGCTTCGACGGCCTCACCCCAGGGAAGAGGTACCGCATCCTGGTTCACACCACCAGCGGAGGGGTCCACAGCGAGGGTGTCACCGCTGAAGCACGTACACGTAAGACTGCATCTTCACTATGTCCCACACAAGTTCGTCAAGTGGTATTAATATGTGTACTGCAGGTTGTCCAAGCCTCCTCCTGGAGAGCAATCGTTTGGGGGCGGCAGGGTAGCCTAGTGGTTACAGCGTTGGACTAGTAACCGAAAGGTTGCAAGTTCAAATCCCCGAGCTGACAAGGTACAAATCTGTCGTTCTGCCCCTGAACAGGCAGTTAACCCACTGTTCCTAGGCCGTCATTGAAAATAAGAATTTGTTCTTAACTGACTTGCCTATTTAAATAAAGGTAAAATTGTTTAAAAAAATAAAAAAATGTAGGCTTTATTGTAAGATTACACAAATAATACAGGAGGTCTTAGTAAAACAGGGAATAGAGAATCAGAGTCACTGTGAAGATGTATAGAGGCAATATGGAAGGAAGATATATGTGGACCTGAGTAGTGTTGTGCTCCCAGGTCCGGCGGCGGTCAGCGACCTCTCCATCCAGGCCAACAGCAGTAGCAGCCTGTCCTTCCACTGGTCTCCCCCGCAGGGAGAGTTCGAAGGTTATGACCTCTACCTGTACAACGGAGATGACACGCTGAACGACCGGCGTAGCGGCCAGCCCAGCACACTGCAGGTCTCCTTCCAGGGCCTGAGGCCTGGTGCCCCCTACAAGATGGTGGTGTTGACACGCAGCGGGGAGCAGACCAACGACTCAGCTATCTGGGCCAGGACTAGTGAGTGAGCTGTACTGCTCCTGGGGTACTGAGATGCTGTGGGCAGGGGTATGAGAAGGGTTGGGGGGTACTGAGATGCTGTGGGCAGCAGTATGAGAAGGGTTGGGGGGTACTGAGATGCTGTGGGCAGGGGTATGAGAAGGGTTGGGGGGTACTGAGATGCTGTGGGCAGGGGTATGAGAAGGGTTGGGGGGTACTGAGATACTGTGGGCAGGGGTATGAGAAGGGTTGGGGGGTACTGAGATGCTGTGGGCAGGGGTATGAGAAGGGTTGGGGGTACTGAGATGCTGTGGGCAGGGGTATGAGAAGGGTTGGGGGTACTGAGATACTGTGGGCAGGGGTATGAGAAGGGTTGGGGGTACTGAGATGCTGTGGGCAGGGGTATGAGAAGGGTTGGGGGTACTGAGATGCTGTGGGCAGCAGTATGAGAAGGGTTGGGGGTACTGAGATGCTGTGGGCAGGGGTATGAGAAGGGTTGGGGGGTACTGAGATGCTGTGGGCAGGGGTATGAGAAGGGTTGGGGGTACTGAGATGCTGTGGGCAGGGGTATGAGAAGGGTTGGGGGTACTGAGATGCTGTGGGCAGCAGTATGAGAAGGGTTGGGGGGTACTGAGATGCTGTGGGCAGGGGTATGAGAAGGGTTGGGGGGTACTGAGATGCTGTGGGCAGGGGCATGAGAAGGGTTGGGGGTACTGAGATACTGTGGGCAGGGGTATGAGAAGGGTTGGGGGGTACTGAGATGCTGTGGGCAGGGGTATGAGAAGGGTTGGGGGGTACTGAGATGCTGTGGGCAGGGGTATGAGAAGGGTTGGGGGTACTGAGATGCTGTGGGCAGGGGTATGAGAAGGGTTGGGGGGTACTGAGATGCTGTGGGCAGGGGTATGAGAAGGGTTGGGGGGGTACTGAGATGCTGTGGGCAGGGGTATGAGAAGGGTTGGGGGTACTGAGATGCTGTGGGCAGCAGTATGAGAAGGGTTGGGGGTACTGAGATGCTGTGGGCAGCAGTATGAGAAGGGTTGGGGGTACTGAGATGCTGTGGGCAGCAGTATGAGAAGGGTTGGGGGTACTGAGATGCTGTGGGCAGGGACATGAGAAGGGTTGGGGGGTACTGAGATGCTGTGGGCAGCAGTATGAGAAGGGTTGGGGGGTACTGAGATGCTGTGGGCAGCAGTATGAGAAGGGTTGGGGGTACTGAGATGCTGTGGGCAGCAGTATGAGAAGGGTTGGGGGGTACTGAGATGCTGTGGGCAGCAGTATGAGAAGGGTTGGGGGTACTGAGATGCTGTGGGCAGGGGCATGAGAAGGGTTGGGGGGTACTGAGATGCTGTGGGCAGGGGTATGAGAAGGGTTGGGGGTACTGAGATACTGTGGGCAGGGGTATGAGAAGGGTTGGGGGTACTGAGATACTGTGGGCAGGGGTATGAGAAGGGTTGGGGGTACTGAGATACTGTGGGCAGGGGCATGAGAAGGGTTGGGGGTACTGAGATGCTGTGGGCAGGGGTATGAGAAGGGTTGGGGGTACTGAGATGCTGTGGGCAGGGGTATGAGAAGGGTTGGGGGTACTGAGATGCTGTGGGCAGGGGCATGAGAAGGGTTGGGGGGGTACTGAGATGCTGTGGGCAGGGGTATGAGAAGGGTTGGGGGTACTGAGATGCTGTGGGCAGGGGTATGAGAAGGGTTGGGGGTACTGAGATGCTGTGGGCAGCAGTATGAGAAGGGTTGGGGGGTACTGAGATGCTGTGGGCAGGGGTATGAGAAGGGTTGGGGGTACTGAGATGCTGTGGGCAGGGGTATGAGAAGGGTTGGGGGTACTGAGATGCTGTGGGCAGCAGTATGAGAAGGGTTGGGGGTACTGAGATGCTGTGGGCAGGGGTATGAGAAGGGTTGGGGGTACTGAGATGCTGTGGGCAGGGGTATGAGAAGGGTTGGGGGTACTGAGATACTGTGGGTAGCAGTATGAGAAGGGTTGGGGGGTACTGAGATGCTGTGGGCAGGGGTATGAGAAGGGTTGGGGGTACTGAGATGCTGTGGGCAGCAGTATGAGAAGGGTTGGGGGTACTGAGATGCTGTGGGCAGGGGTATGAGAAGGGTTGGGGGGTACTGAGATGCTGTGGGCAGGGTTGGGGGGTACTGAGATACTGTGGGCAGGGGCATGAGAAGGGTTGGGGGGTACTGAGATGCTGTGGGCAGGGGCATGAGAAGGGTTGGGGGGTACTGAGATGCTGTGGGCAGGGGTATGAGAAGGGTTGGGGGGTACTGAGATGCTGTGGGCAGCAGTATGAGAAGGGTTGGGGGGTACTGAGATGCTGTGGGCAGGGGCATGAGAAGGGTTGGGGGTACTGAGATACTGTGGGCAGGGGTATGAGAAGGGTTGGGGGTACTGAGATGCTGTGGGCAGGGGGTATGAGAAGGGTTGGGGGTACTGAGATGCTGTGGGCAGGGGCATGAGAAGGGTTGGGGGTACTGAGATACTGTGGGCAGGGGTATGAGAAGGGTTGGGGGTACTGAGATGCTGTGGGCAGGGGTATGAGAAGGGTTGGGGGTACTGAGATGCTGTGGGCAGGGGTATGAGAAGGGTTGGGGGTACTGAGATGCTGTGGGCAGGGGTATGAGAAGGGTTGGGGGTACTGAGATGCTGTGGGCAGGGGTATGAGAAGGGTTGGGGGGTACTGAGATGCTGTGGGCAGGGGTATGAGAAGGGTTGGGGGGTACTTGAGAAATTGATTTGGATCACTACTGAATGTCCTCACAACATAACGCATAATGTGTTTCTCTCACAGAAATGACGTGGTAACAAAGAACTAACTGGAGAACCTACTGGAGAACTAACTGGAGAACTAACTAGAAAACTAACTGGAGAACTAACTGTATGTCTCACTGACTTTACATCATGATTTGACACTGTCCAATTGTCCGTTCCGCCTCTTCAGTCCCGGCTGCAGTGACCTCCCTCCAGGCACAGAGTCGTAACCAGTCGGAGATGTTGTGGGTGTCATGGAAGCGGGCGGTGGGGGAGCTAAATGGCTACCTGCTCTCCCTCTACAACCCAGATGGCTCCCAGCAGGCAGAGGAGACGTTAGGGCCAGACGCCATGGAGCACGTATTCCCCACGCTGATCCCCGGGCGTCTCTACCATGCTGTCATCCTCACACGCAGCGGAGAGCTCACCAACAGGGCCACCGCTCATGGACGTACCGGTAAGACATTAGGACAAGTGATGTTTATTTAAAGGACATTGCACATGCACCTTAATTGGGGAGAATGGGCTTGTGGAATGGTATCAAATACATAAACACATGGTTTCCAACACAATTACGACATACACTATTCTAAAATCAGCTTTGAGGGTCGTTTTTAAGGTAAAATAGAGCCTGGGTTTGACAGTATTTGCTTGAAGTTGCTGATCTGCCTTCCTTTGTGTGTCCATCTTCTCCTCCTCAGCCCCCAGACCCCCTACCTCTGTATCATTTGGTGGAGTCACCAACACCTCCTTGGAGCTGACCTGGAGTGGTCCTGCAGGCAGCGACTATGACGACTTTGACCTGCAGTGGGCCCCCAGGGACCACCTGTCTGTATTCAACCCCTACCACACCCGGACCTCCGGCAGCCGCATTCTGAAGGGGCTATACCCAGGACGCCTGTACAACTTCATCCTGCGTACCGTCAGTGGGGCTGGTGGTGGTGTTGGTGGTGGGAGCTCTGCCTACAGCCCACCCATCTACAAGAGCATTCGAACAAGTAGGCTATACTGTACATTGTTCAAGTAGTGCAAGACTGAGGCGAGGTAGCTAAAGTTGTTGCTTGGCTGGAACAAAATCCTGTGCACGGTACAGCTCTGACCTCTGCACTAGAGAGAATATAGTGTGACCATGGCATTTTGATCTCTGTTCTTACCTCTGGAGTCCTCTACCGTTTATCCCGTCCATAGAGCCAGAGCGTGTCCAGTACCTGCACTGCCGCCCCCAGAACTCCACCTCTATCTCCTGCTCCTGGGCCCCTCCGGAGGCCGACTTTGACTCATACACTATTGAGTGCCTCCAGGACTCCCACGCCCTGGTGTACTCCCAGCGGACAGGCCGCGACAGAACCCTCTACCACATCACCCAGCTGGAGCCACACAAGCGCTACACCGTCTCCGTCAAGGCCATCTCCGACAGCATGACCAGCGAGGCCGCCGAGGACAGCGTGGTCACCATGATCGACCGTGAGTACCGACGGACTTGTGATTGCCATGTGGTCGGGGTGACCGTGTGATGATGAGCACAGGGATAGACATGATATGGTCAACGTCATTGCCATTAGCTGTTACAGTGTGTATGTATGTCCCTCTGGTCATTCTATAGTCATCATGACTGATTGTAATCATGATACTTATCCTTTTAGGTCCACCCCTTCCTTCCCTGACCACTCGGGTTAACGACAGGGCTGCTCTTGTCACCAAAAACACCATCTTGTTCAAGTTTAACTGCAGCTGGTTCAGTGATGTCAATGGAGCCGTCAAGTTCTTCACAGTGGTGGTGACCGAGTCTGAAGGTAAGGGGACTGAAGTTAGAACAAACATTGTACAAGTGTCAGTATGTCAGTGGATGGATGGCTGGATGATGTTTATTCTCCCTCAAAAGGACTTTCCACAGCAATAGGTCTGAGTCTGTTACTAAACCTCCTCATATGTGTGTTTTCTCCCTCCAGACGATGAAAACCTTCAACCAGAGCAGCACCACCCTCTGCCTTCTTATCTGGACTACAAATCCAACAGTTCCATCAAGGCCTACCAGACCAGCTACTTCCCTAGCCGCTGCACAGAGGGGCCAGGAGACAGCGGGACTCAGAGCTTTGAGATCAGCCTGGGTACAGGCATGGACACCCTCGGGGGTGGCTGTGACCACCTACAGGCCCAGGACAGGGAGCAGAACCCAGACACACACAGAGACCACAACCCATTCTGTGATGGCCCACTCAAACCCAAAACTGCATACAGGTAGAGTACAGGGTTCCGCCCAAATCAATCAAGTATTCTCCCACTGTCTGGGCAGATCTGTAGTTTCTTTGTTGCTGATTTCTGCCAGCAGATTTCTCCCTGTTGTGTATGATGATGTCATACCGCTGCTGGACAGCTAGATGTTAGACCGCTTCTCCCGAGTGCCGCAGCGGTCTAAGGCACTGCATCTCAGTGCTAGAGGAGTCACTACAGACCCTGGTTCGATTCCAGGCTGTATCACAACCGGCTGTGATTGGGAGTCCCATAGGGCAGGGCACAATTGGCCCAGCGTCGTCCGGGTTTGGCCGGGGTAGGCCGTCATTGTAAATAAGAATTTCTTGTTAACTGACTTGCCCAGTTAAATAAAGGTTGATAGTGCAATTTTCCTTTATCTGTAGTTGATCGAATTGGGGCCTTAGAGTTTAATTCGGTAACACTTTATTTGGATAGTTCCAAGTAGTTGGTATGCAGATTTTCAGTAGATGTTCAATAACTCAACAACATTTCAACTAACTATCCAATAACTAACCCTAACCGTAGCCCTAACCCTCATTCTAAACCTAATCCTAACCGTAATCTTAGCAAGCAGTTGATTATCAACAGATAGTTTGTTAATAGTAAGACCATCTGTAGATCATGTATATGGGACTATCTAAATAAAATGTGACCTGTAATTCAACTCTGTTATTGTCATGCAGTGGGACGATAATGAGATGTCATGGTTGTCTCTCTCTTCTCTCTAGGCTCAGTGTGCGTGCGTTCACCCAGCTCTTTGACGAGGAGCAGAGCAGATACAACCCACCCCTCTACACAGACACTTACCTGTCCCTTCCCCTGGTAACAGAAGCAGGTGGGACACTTTTCACAGACCACTCTGATTGGATTATGGTGTGTGATGCTGATGTTTCAAATCAAATCAAATCAAATGTTATTTGTCACATACACATGGTTAGCAGATGTTAATGCGAGTGTAGCGAAATGCTTGTGCTTCTAGTTCCGACAATGCAGTAATAACCAACAAGTAATCTAACTAACAATTCCAAAACTACTGTCTTATACACAAGTGTAAGGGGATAAAGAATATGTACATAAAGATATATGAATGAGTGATGGTACAGAGCAGCATAGGCAAGATACAGTAGATGGTATCGAGTACAGTATATACATATGAGATGAGTATGAAGTTAATGAGAAATGCTGGTGAGTGATGGGTCCTCTGTGAGAAACACCATTGATTGGTTGCTTCTTCCTCTCACAGAGCCCCTGAGCGGTGTGATCGAGGGCATCAGTGCCAGTATGTTCCTCATTGCCATGATGGTGGGAGTCACTGCACTGCTCATCTGCAGACAGAAGGCTCGCAAAGTGTCAGTTCCTGGCCCTCCCTGCCTCATATACTTTGACCTATACGCTGCATACTAGCATGTCCCTGGCTTGGCCTGGATTTGTGTTTTGTATTTATTATGGATCCCATTAGTTCCTGCCAAGGCAGCAGCTACTCTTCCTGGGGTCCAGCAACATTAAGGCAGTTATATACAATTGAACTTATTACATTGCATAACACTTTTCACATCACATTAAGTGTGTTCCCTCGGGCCGCTACTCTACTACCTCATATCTACAATACAAAACAAAATACGCGTGTGTAGTGTGTGTCTTATCATGTGTGTCTGTGCCTGTGTGTGTGTCTCTCTTCACAGTCCCCGCTGTTCCGTAAGGTGTATTTTTATCTGTTTATTCAATCTGATTCCACTGCTTGCTTCAGTTACCTGATGTGGAATATAGTTCCATCTAGTCATGTACACTACATTCTAGCTTGCACTCTACATACTACACCTGTATGCTGACATCCAAACTGTGATTACAGGAGTGTGCAGGAGGGGCCAGTGGTCCGAATGAGCATGAGGAGAGAGAGGCCCACCTCAGGAGTACACATGGGCGTCAGGGGGTAAGAGGAGAGGCCATATGTGATCAGTTCTATTGGGGTTTTATGTCTTATACAGTGGGGCAAAGAAGTATTTAGTCAGCCACCAATTGTGCAAGTTCTCCCACTTAAAAAGATGAGAGGCCTGTAATTTTCATCTTAGGTACACTTCAACTATGACAGACAAAATTAGAAAGAAAATCCAGAAAATCACATTGTAGGATTTTTAATGAATTTATTTGCAAATGAAGGTGGAAAATAAGTATTTGGTCAATAACAAACAAGCAAGATTTCTGGCTCTCACAGAACTGTAACTTCTTCTTTAAGAGGCTCCTCTGTCCTCCACTCGTTACCTGTATTAATGGCACCTGTTTCAACTTGTTATCAGTTTAAAAGACACCTGTGCACAACCTCAAACAGTCACACTCCAAACTCCACTATGGCCAAGACCAAAGAGCTGTCAAAGACACCTGAAAATTGTAGACCTGCACCAGGCTGGGAAGACTGAATCTGCAATGGGTAAGCAGCTTGGTTTGAAGAAATCAACTGTGGGAGCAATTATTAGGAAATGGAAGACACTGACCACTGATAATCTCCCTCGATCTGGGGCTCCACGCAAGATCTCACCCCGTGGGGTCAAAATGATCACAAGAACGGTGAGCAAAAATCCCAGAACCACACGGGGGAACCTAGTGAATGACCTGCAGAGAGCTGGGACCAAAGTTACAAAGCCTACCATCAGTAACACACTACGCCGCCAGGGACTCAAATCCTGCAGTGCCAGACGTGTCCCCCTGCTTAAACCCAGTACATGTCCAGGTCCGTCTGAAGTTTGCTAGAGAGCATTTGGATGATCCAGAAGAAGATTGGGAGAATGTCATATGGTCAGATGAAACCAAAATATAACTTTTTGGTGAAAACTCAACTCGTCGGGTTTGGAGGACAAAGAATGCTGAGTTGCATCCAAAGAACACCATACCTACTGTGAAGCATGGGGGTGGAAACATCATGCTCTGGGGCTGTTTTTCTGCAAAGGGACCAGGACGACTGATCCGTGTAAAGGAAAGAATGAATGGGGCCATGTATCGTGAGATTTTGAGTGAAAAACTCCTTCCATCAGCAAGGGCATTGAAGATGAAACGTGGCTGGGTCTTTCAGCATGACAGTGATCCCAAACACACCGCCCGGGCAACGAAGGAGTGGCTTCGTAAGAAGCATTTCAAGGCCCTGGAGTGGCCAAGCCAGTCTCCAGATCTCAACCCCATAGAAAATCTTTGGAAGGAGTTGAAAGTCCGTGTTGCCCAGCAACAGCCCCAAAACATCACTGCTTTAGAGGAGATCTGCATGGAGGAATTTGCCAAAATACCAGCAACATTGTGTGAAAACCTTGTGAAGACTTACAGAAAACGTTCTACCTCTGTCATTGCCAACAAAGGGTATGTAACAAAGTATTGAGATAAACTTTTGTTATTGACCAAATACTTATTTTCCACCATAATTTTCAAATAAATTCATTAAAAATCCTACAATGTGATTTTCTGGATATTTTTTTCTCATTTTGTCTGCGGCAGGGTAGCCTAGTGGTTAGAGCGTTGGACTAGTAACCGAAAGGTTGCAAGTTTGAATCCCTGAGCTGACAAGGTACAAATCTGTCGTTCTGCCCCTGAACAGGCAGTTAACCCACTGTTCCTAGGCCGTCATTGAAAATAAGAATTTGTTCTTAACTGACTTGCCTAGTAAAATAAAGGTAAAATAAAAAAATAAAAAATAGTTGAAGTGTTCTCCCACTTAAAAAGACGAGAGAGGCCTGTAATTTTCATCATAGGTACACTTCAACTATTTTTTATATATATATATAATAAAATATGTGTTTTCTGGCAGGATAAAACTCACAAAGAAATTACCATTAATGAGTTTCAGCCATTTACATGTATCTCCCTTTTTTCCCCAGTAATCGTCGTATTTCAAGGTATGTTTAAATGCTTTTGTTATTAGTTTCACCCAATTACTGTAAGTCCTTTTTGGTTTGTCTTTTGCTCTACTCTGTTTTGCTCAAAACGTTTTATCTGTTGATCCTGCAGCCCCATCAAGATCATGCACTTTGAGTCCCACTACATTAAACTCCAGGCTGACTCCAATTACCTACTGTCTGATGAGTACGAGGTAAGACTGGATCACATTCACTGTCAGTTGGGCAATCTCGTTCACACATATTAGCATTAGAGTACATTTAGTTGAAATCTGAATATTCCTATTACCTTTACTTTAATAAAGAAAAACAATATAGAAATGTCTATATTTATTTTCTGATAACTCTCCTTTAATTTAAAGTTGTGAAATGGTAGATTGATTGTGAAATGTTATGGAATGCATACAGTATTTACGTACAGTAGGTATCTATGGTAACCCTAACATGCCACTTCCTGTGTAAGGACCTGAAAGACGTAGGAAGGAACCAGCCCCTGGACACAGCCCTGCTGCCAGAGAACAGAGGGAAAAACCGATACAACAACATCCTGCCCTGTGAGTCAAACAAACCATGCTATTTCATAGGGTTCAAATACATAGACAAAAGACAAGGGGATTGAGAGATTTATTCATTGTCTGCTGAGTTTTGTCTGCAAGGCTCATGTACAGTAGTAATGCTCTTTACCTTATTTTAAAATGTATTATGTACATGGTCATGTATGTGTCATAACAGTGGAGGCTGTTGGAGGGAAGACGGGTCATAATAATGGCTAGAATGGAGTTTATGGCTGGAATGGAGTGAACGGCATGGTATTAAACACGTGTTTGATACCATTCCATTTACTCCATTCCAGCCATTATTATGAGCCGTCCTCCTCGCAGCATCCACTGTGTCATACTAAAATGCCAACTCAATGTCTTTGTACATGGCCTGTGTTGTGTAGACGATTCGACCCGTGTGAAGCTGTCCTATGTGGATGATGATCCGTGCTCTGACTACATCAATGCCAGCTACATTCCTGTAAGTTATCCAAACACACGGACAAATTAGAACCAACTGCCACTCTGGTCAAATCCCCTCTGTTGCGTGGTGTCGGGGATGGGGCGCTGGAGGTGGTTGGTTGGGGTTGGGGTGGAGCATTGGAGGCAGTGGGGTATAATGTGAACAAAGACAGTACTGCATGAACTCAGTTAGTCATGGCAGGATTGATTGTTTAATTATCAGCCTTATTCCTCAGTTAGTATACCTGGGATGAGCTACTTACTTTGCTCCCTGTCGAGCATAAGGCTTCAACAAGCCTACAGTCCTAAGCAGCTTTTTCATCTTCTCCCCAAACTTTCCTAGTGTAATAAAGGTCAGATGAAAAACAAAATGTAAATGAAATCTCTTCTTCTTTCAGGGGAACAATTTCCGTAGGGAGTACATCGCCACTCAGGGCCCACTTCCTGGAACCAAAGATGACTTCTGGAAGATGGTGTGGGAGCAGAACGTCCATAATGTTGTCATGGTGACCCAGTGTGTGGAGAAAGGCAGGGTGGGTAGAAGGAGCAGTCATTTTGCTTCGTCCGGGCCAGTGTTGTCCATTTGGGAGTAGCTGCTATCATGTTCTATTAAACAACATGTTATTACAACATTGTTACTAGTGTAATTACAATGTTATTATCCATGTGTTTCCAGGTAAAGTGTGATCACTACTGGCCCTTCGACCAGGACCCTCTGTATTACGGAGACCTCATAGTTCAGATGTTGTCTGAATCTGTGCTGCCAGAATGGACTATCCGGGAATTCAAGATATGTAGCGTGAGTGTGGATGACACTCACTGATTTTAAAAATACCAGGTTGTAATGTAGAAAGTTATATATTGTGTGTTGGCCTTATATACAGTTTCATACATAGTAGTGATTGGATTTTAACATATTGAAATATGACCATAATTGTCTTCACCTAATGCTGTCTTGATATATCATATGTGACAGACTACAGTATAGTAAATCAAATCAAAAATCAAATCAAATTTTATTAGTCACATGTGCAGAATACAGTGAAATGCTTACGAGCCCCTAACCAACAGTGCAGTTTTTTAAAAAATGGATAAGAATAAGAGATAAAATTAACAAGTAATTAAAGAGCAGCAGTAAAAATAACAATATATACAGGGGTGTGCTGGTACAGAGTCAATGTGCAGGGGCACCGGTTAGTTGAGGTAATTTGTACATGTAGGTAGAGTTATTAAAGTGACTATGCATAGATGACAACAGAGAGTGGCAGTGATGTGGAAAGGGGAGGTGGGACAATGCAAATAGTCTGGATAGCCATTTGACTAGATGTTCAGGAGTCTTATGGCTTGGGAGTAGAAGTTGTTTAGAAGCCTCTTGGACCTAGACTTGGCGCTCCGGTACCGCTTGCCGTGCGGTAGCAGAGAGAACAGTCTATGACTAGGGTGGCTGGAGTCTTTGACAATTTTTAGGGCCTTCCTCTGACACCGCCTGGTATAGAGGTCCTGGATGGCAGGAAGCTTAGGCCCAGTGATGTACTGGGCCATATACACTACCCTCTGTAGCGCCTTGCGGTTTCCATACCAGGCAGTGATGCAACCAGTGGATGGTGCAGCTGTAGAACCATTTGAGGATCTGAGGACCCATGCCAAATATTTTCAATCTCCGGGGAATAGTTGTGTGCTTCACGACTGTCTTGGTGTGCTTGGACCATGTTAGTTTGTTGGTGATGTGGACACAAAGGAACTTGAAGCTCTCAACCTGCTCCACTGCAGTCCCGTCGATGAGAATGGGGGCGTGTTTGGTCCTCTTTTTCCTTTAGTCCACAATCATCTCCTTTGTCTTGATCACGTTGAGGGAGAGGTTGTTGTCCTGGCACCACACGGCCCTGTCTCTGACCTCCTCCCTATAGACGGGCTCGTTGTTGTCGGTGATTAGGCCTACTACTGTTGTGTCATCGGCAAATTTAATGATGGTGTTGGAGTCGTGCCTGGCCATGCAGTCATGAGTGAACAGGGAATACAGGAGGGGGCTGAGCACGCACGCCTGAGGGTCCCCTGTGTTGAGGATCAGCGTGGCCGATGTGTTGTTACCTACCTTTACCACCTGGGGGCGGCCTGTCAGGAAGTCCAGGATCCAGTTGCAGAGGGAGGTGTTTAGTCCCAGGGTCCTTTAAGGGCACTATGGTGTTGAATAAGTAGCTAGCTGTGTGTACACTCTTAGAAAAAAGGGTTCCAAAAGGGATCTGGAGGTATAGGAGAGCCCTTTCTGGTTCCAGGAAGAACCCTATTTTGTTCCAGGTAGAACTCTTTTGGGCTCCATGTAGAACCCTCTGTGAAAAGGGTTCTAAATGGAACCAAAAATGGTTCTTCAAAGGGTTATCCTATGGGGACAGCTGAAGAACCCTTTAAGGTTTTTTCTAAAAGTGTAGTCAGCCCCTAGTAAGTCTCTCTTTCCAGCTGTGTCCTGTCTTCCATGCAGGAGGACCAGTTGAACTACTCCAGGGTGGTACGTCAGTTCCACTACACGGTGTGGCCTGACCACGGCGTCCCAGAGACCACCCAGTCACTCATCCAGTTTGTCAGGACTGTCAGGGACTACATCAACAGGACCTCCGGGTCTGGGGCTACCGTGGCTCACTGCAGGTGGGTCCCCCATTCAACACAAAACAACACTCTAGGACACACTGAGATATAGTGTATTATCTTCCCTGAAGAAACGGTTATAGCTACAGCATGCAGTAATGACCAGGGTTGAGGTCAGTTCATTTTCAGTTCAATAGAAATTGACTGAGATTATGTAGTCAAATTATATTTACCCTCTCCGTTTGGGTAGTGTGACTAAATTTGATCTGGCCTCTGACCCTCTGTCTCTTTCTTTCTCTCTCTGTCTCCCTCTCCTCCCTATGACAGTGCTGGCGTGGGCCGCACAGGCACCTTCATATCCCTGGACAGAGTGCTGCAGCAGCTGGACACCAAGGACACAGTGGACATCTACGGAGCTGTCTTCGACCTGCGCCTCCACCGCTCACACATGGTTCAGACTGAGGTGAGACTGTCTGTTGGGGTCCACTGGCTGTGTGTGTGTGTGAACCCCAGAACCCATGTTATGTAATAACATATCCTGTAATAACAGTTATGTTTCTGGATGTGGTAATTTTCTTTCCAGTGCCAGTATGCTTACCTGCACCAGTGTGTGAGGGACGTCCTCCGCGCCAGGAAGCTTCGCAGTGAGCAGGAGAACCCCCTCTACCCCATCTATGAGAATGTGAACCCTGACCCCCAACGAGGTAGGCCCTCACATTCTTTAGAACTCTCTGTATTGTAGTTCATAATTGGAAGACATCACAGATGATCTATTCTTTCAAATATTAGCCTGGTGCATGGTCCAGTCTGTTTGTGCTTAGCCAACTCCTGTCTGTGTTAGTAATATAATATACGCCATTTAGCAAATGTTTTTATCCAAAGCGACTTAGAGTTATGCTTGTATACATTGTATGTATGGGTGGTCCCGGGAATCAAACCCACTATCCTAGTGTAGCAAATGTGTATGACATGGCAAAGATAGTAGAGATGGCTTCAACACATACAGTGTATAAGACCAGGTTACTTAATAAGCAACTCTTTCAAACACACAATGCAGCTATGGTAGCACATATCTATGAGGTTTGCTAGTTGGCTGTCATCACAAATTATATTTTTTGTTTGTTTTTTTGCCTACAGATATGGTATATGCCAGTTATTAAAGATTGTAAGGACTACTGAAGGAGAGAAAAAAGAAAAGAGTTTGTACTTTCACAAGTATAGCACTGCAGGGATACGTGGCAATTTTATTTTTCTACTATTTTTGTTGATTGTTCTTTCCAGATATTATGAAATATAGTAAGATGTATAGCTATTTAATTATATTAGATAATATGAAATTTAACTGAATTGTATATACATGTCTTATATCTGTGTGTTTGTGTATATGCTTTACATTTGCATTGTTGGCATTTGTACACAGTTTTTTCATTTTTTTTTTGTTAAACTATCATTTGCACATTATTATGTGGCACAGACCAAAAAACATTATACACTGAAAACTGTAAAAAAAAAATATAATAATACATCAATCAAATTCCTATAACAGTATTCACATATTCAATAAGTGTATAGGCTACTGTAACTTTCACAAGTCACTTTTCTAAAATGTTAGACAAACATTATTTCTGTTTGAAGTTACACTTATTATCATAAGCACTGAGGACATACATAAATATATGATATATGTATGTCGATGAATACATTATACATGTATTTGTAGATATTGTATAACTGTGATATATCGCTTGAATATAAAAAAGGATTATCATATGCGTTATGAAAGCACACATGCATGTTGTGTAATTCACATTTGTGTGTAGCCTATGTAAAATAAGAATGATGTATTTTATCATCATGTCATGGAACTACAAATCACACATCTGTAAATCCACAACCCTACATTGTCAACATGACTGTAATCATATGAGTGAATGATTGGATTCTGTGAATCGTTACACAAATGATAGTAGTTACTGAATGCAGTTTTCCCATGTTGCAATCAATGTAAGCCTGTAATAATATCAAGATGAGGGAATTAATATATTCTTCAAGTGTTTCAATAAAATACTTACATACCTGAAAAAAATATAATTGATATATGATTCATTGTCAATATTGATGTATGCTGGAGTCATGATTTGGTGGGATGCCACCAAAAGTAACAAACCTCATCCCCGCGCGTGCGCAGTTCACCACATCGAAAATGATTGCTTCAAACTCTCGGAAGTTTAGCCAAGTTGCTGTGATGTAGCTGGCCAGCTAGCTAGTTACATACATAACGTTAGCTAAAAGACGGTGCGACTAAGGTAAAATAGCTTATTTTATTGTTCCACTCTATATCGAGACATAAAGGATTATACATGGAATTACATCAATTGGCGTTCGAAAACAAGAATGTTAGCCACCTTTGGAAGAAGTTGTGATTGTTTTTTTGGCGCTTTAGCAACCTAGAGGAAGGATGGTGGAGTTGAGCTAACACAACAGGCTAACGCTAGCTTAATATGCTATAGCAGAGCTAGCTAGCTTGGTTGCGATCGTTTGTGTCTAAAACGTTTGGAAGAACGACCCCATCCATTTGCCAGGGATTCGTATGTATCCGTTAATGTATTAGCAAAGAGCTGCATTTGATTCATCTTAGTTGTTGACCAATTACTAATGAGCTAGCTAACGTTAGTTATCTTGGCTAGTAAAGCCTAACGAGTCCGGAGAACTAGCTAACTAGTTAGCCAGAAAGCTACACATGAAGGTGCTACGCTAGTTTGTCCACACCACGTCTAACCAATAGATGAAGATACTATCGCTAAATTAACAATTATATTAGTCATACCGTTTCATATCAATACGGTAACTAAGTCAAAACCTTGTAATCCGATCTCATTTAAAAAAGCTTTGGCCCATGCTACTACAATGGAGTTAACCACCGTAGCTAGCTAATTAGCTTTCCTTGCTAGCGAACGTTACATTTCTTTTTAAACTTGGAAGACACAAAGGCTAACTAGCTAGCTAACTCCAATTGTATCACACACTAGCTTGCTAGATCATCAGTTGTCAAATGTATTCGTACAGCTAGCTACCTAACTTGGCTGACAGTAAACTAAATGTGTGCAGGGCAGGCCCACATTTTATGTTGGCATAGCAGAAAAAGCATCATGACTGCTCCTCCTCAGCCTCGGAGGAAAGAACCAGGGATACTGGTGGCTGGCTCTAGGTAAGAAAGAAACCCGCTGTTAATAAAGAGTTTGTCACTTTGTCTCTTTCACATCAATCACATGTAGCTAACTACAACTCCATGATGTTCATTCACTCACTGACACTGTATTGGCTCTAATGGTTTCACATTCCTTATCTCCCAGACATCAGATGGTGCTCTGAAGAAGCCATGGGAAGCTGCTTGAGCTGTCCAGAGAAGGAGTCAATCCCAGATAATCATCAAACCAAATTTAAGGTTGGTCTCTTGATCTTTTACTACAATCCTACTTCAATGGTGGGCCATTGCCGAGCGAAGTCAACCCAAATTCTAGGTATGACAGATTTCGCAACATGTAAAAAACAATCTGTGGACTTCCCACCTGAATTAATGGGAAATATTGTTTTCACAATGAATACCATCTTCAGTGTAGACATGTTTGTGTTGACTGACACAGAGTGTTGTCTAAAGTTATTGTTCTGTTGCCAGGTGATAAATGTGGATGATGATGGGAACGAGCTGGGCTCGGGCGTGATGGAGCTGACAGAGGCAGAGCTGGTCCTCCACACCCATCGCCGTGACGATGTTAGGTGGCCTTACATGTGCCTGCGTCGCTATGGCTACGACTCCAACCTCTTCTCATTCGAGAGCGGCCACCGCTGCAAGACGGGACCAGGTCAACTAATAGAGATTTCCATTCCACACAATTATTGTTTTAACTTATTTTATTCGTTGATTTTGTAATTTTCAACAACCATTCTCAGCGTATGTCACTCCAAAGCTAACTAACGTATGTTGTGCTTCAGCTGCCTGGGCTGGAGTATACATACAACGGTGTAATAATGTTGAAAATGTTATACACAGTGTTGTGGATCTTAACATGAACCATGGTAAACATCAGAATACATTGAATCACATCTGCAACTAGGTCCATTAGGCCCCAACAACATCAGATTTGTTGTTGATATATTGACTTGGACCTGTCATTGATTATGCTGCAATGCCAATGACACATATGTCTGTGTGGTTATTTTTGGACTCCATCCATGCTTTCAAAAGGATGAGGACTGGTGGTGAGAGAGAGGGAGGGGTGGGGGTTGTGACTGGGGGGTGGTTACTATGGGTTCCGGTAAGTCACACTCCTTGTGTTCGCACCTCATGCTGTGATGATGAATGACATAATACTGTGATTACCAGAAATATTAGTCAGAAATATAATCATTATGGCATCGTGGACTTAAGTATGGATTGGATGTCCATTTTAGTGATTCTATTTCTGTGGTTACAGTATCGATGCCTGTGTCTGACTCTGTGTGGTGTTGTGCTGTGAGAGGGAGTTTTTTTGTTTGTTTTGTTGCACAAGTAGAGCATAGCTGTGTGTTCTGTGTTTTCTCTTTGTGCATTATGCTGTGTTAGTTAGTTTGTCTCTTTTGTTATGTTGTAATTATGGTAGTTCAAATCAAATTTTATTTGTCACACATACACATAGTTAGCAGATGTTAATGCAAGTGTAGCGAAATGCTTGTGCTTCTAGTTCCGACAATGCAGTAATAACCAACAAGGAATCTAACCTAACAATTCCACAACTACTACCTAGTAAAGGGATAAAGAATGTGTTCCTTATTGATATTTTGCTATCTTTTCCTTGTCCTTTATCTCTACCACTCTGTTGCCTTCCCCTACCTAGTCCATTTAGATCAGTGATCACAAGGTAGACAAGGGTATAGGTTCGAAGACCCGATAAATGTACAAACCTTTTGTAAACATGAAGGTCTACGCAGTGCTGATAGTGTTTGTGCGTCTCAATTGTCTGTATTGCGGTCGTGCGCCCATATGTGATTCCTGGGTTGTTTTTTTAACTGCAATTTCACTGTTTTGACTGCAGTTTGACTGTGTTTTATTTGTTTCTTGTCTTTGCATTTGTTTGTGTTTTTAGGGATCTTTGCCTTCAAGTGTGTGCGGGCAGAGGAGATCTTCAATATGCTGCAGGAGGTAATGCACAGCCACAGCATCAGTGTGGTGGAGGAGGCCGTGCTGGAGGCCAACCACCAGTCTGGTAAGACCTTATTCATCCTACAACTAGAACTGGCCCAATTATGAATACTTCTTCCCATACTTGCAATGACCTGAAATGCCCATTGCCATATATACAACACAGAAATATATATGATTTCCATGTTGCCGGACATTTGAGAAATGTACAGGACCTGCATTGGGTGCGTAACCTGATTAGGGTATCCCCCCCCCCCCCCCTCCCCAGTGCTCAGAATGACAGAAATCGCATGTAGAATAAGGTAATTCATTTTAACAGAACATGCAAGTCTAGGATGAAACAATGTGCGGTCCGGTCCTTCTTACCCAATTCTGATGTGCTCTTTGAACATGTTAGAATAACTGTCCACGTTTACTTTTCCTCAGCCAATTTAAAAATGTATATATATTTTTTTATTTTACCTTTATTTAACTAGGCAAGTCAGTTAAGAACAAATTCTTATTTTCAATGACGGCCTAGGAACAGTGGGTTCGTTCTGCCTTGTTCAGGGCAGAACGACAGATTTGTAACTTGTCAGCTGGGGGATTCAAACTTGCAACCTTCCGGTTACTAGTCCAATGCTCTAACCACTAGGCTACCCTGCCGCCAATCACTAGAATATGTCAATCTACTATAGTTGAAAAGTTTAGGCTACCTATTCTTTTGTTTAGCTTGTTGAGAAAGAAATGGCCTGTTCCAAATAGTCTCTGGGACATTGTCCCCACTGACCCCCCCCAGTTCTTCCCTTCTCTATGTCTATCTAGCGCTGGGCTACTCTGTCCCCACCGTGCCCAATGGTGTGACCCGGATCCCTTCGGTGGGCGAAACCCCCTCGCACCCCTCCACGCGCCACCCGTCTGTGGCCAGCACCCGCCTGCCCTCGGTGGGAGAGGAGTCCTCACACCCCTTGCTAGTGGCTGATGATGCGGTGAGAGAGCAACTCAACACCAAACTATATATTTTTTCTGGATAAAAGGGGCTTAGGTGGAGGTCGGGGGCTTGGCAGGTGTGTCTGAATTTTAAAGAACATTTTAGAGGCCCCCGTCTTGGCGGTGTAAATACATTATTGCATTTGTAAACTAATTTCCTGCAATTCTATGCATTTTGCCATGGCTAATGCTGTGTTCTTTTGCTCAAACATGACTAAATCTATACTGCTAAATTCAAATTTTCAAATCTTTTTGTATTTTTTTTTAACCTTTTATTTAACTAGGAAAGTCAGTTAAGAACAAATCAAATCAGATTTTATTTGTCACATAAACATGGTTAGCAGATGTTAATGCGAGTGTAGCGAAATGCTTGTGCTTCTAGTTCCGACAATGCAGTAATAACCAACCAAATTCTTATTTACAATTCTTCATTCCAAGATGGCGTAGCAGTCGGTCGTGTGTTGTTATTGTGTGTTTTATCGTGTGTAAATAGCCTTTTTTTTTTTTCCTCGTATATATTTTAATCTCACTTTCTATCTATGAACAAAATATACTTTCCTGCAACCCGCCTCACCCAATATGGTACGGATCTGCTATTTTTATTCCGTAACTGAAACCTCCGTCAGCTAACTAGCTACTAGTCTTTGTTAGCCACGGCTAGCGGTCTCCTCCTTTTAGCTCGGACACCACCAGCTTCAGCTCAGACAATACATGCCAGTCTGCACAGTGCGATATCAACCCAGAGCATATCGGACTGCTTCTCCCTGCCACATCACAGGATTCCTGCCACTCTGGATCATTACACCAGATCATTGCAACTAGCTAACTGCTACCAAGTGGCTACTGTTAGCTAACGCCTCTGTCCCGAAGCAAGCACCAGTTAGCCTTGAGCTAGCCACGAGCTAGGCCCATATACCAGCTAATTCTAGGGCAACAATCCCTCTTTTGCCAATTGTGCTGGACCCTTTGTTGGCGGCGCGGAGCCCCGCCGTTCCATCATGACTTGTCTGATGACGCGGTCGCCCGATGTGGTCTCAACGGGCTTTTCCTTTGCGATGTCGCCAAAGACCCATCTTCATGGTACCCCATTTTGTTTCTGTCGGCCCTAGCCTCGAACTCAGGTCCTGTATGTACCTAACTGACCCGCTCTGCCCATTCATCGTCATTTAACCATTGCTGTCTTAGTTATCCTAATCAACAGAGCAATCAGTCCCGCAGTCACTGTAGAGCCATCAGTCCCGCTCACCTTGCCTTAGATAGCTCTTTTGTCCCACCACCCACACATGCAGAGACCTCACCAGGCTTAACTGGTCCCACCAGAGACGAAACCTCTCTCATCGTTACTCAACGCCTAGGTTTACCTCCACTGTACTCACATCCTACCATACCCTTGTCAGTACATTATGCCCTGAATCTATTCTACCACGCCCAGAAATCTGCTCCTTTTATTCTCTGTTCCCAACGCATTAGATGACCAGTTCTTATAGCCTCTGTGCCCAAACAGTTCAAGCTTCTACTTCTAAAAATCCACCTTTCCAGAAGTAAGACTCTCACCGTTGCTGCTTGCTATAGACCCCCCTCAGCCCCCAGTTGTGCCCTGGACACCATATGCAAATTGATTGTCCCCTCACTTACCTTCAGAGTTCGTACTGTTAGGTGACCTAAACTGGGGTATGCTTAACACCCCGGCCATCCTACACTCTGAGCTAGATGCCCTCAATCTCACACAAATTATCAATGAAACTACCAGGTACAACCCCAAATCCGTAAACACGGGCACCCTCATAGATATCATCCTGACCAACCTGCCCTCTAAATACACCTCTGCTGTCTTCAGCCAGGATCTCAGCCTCATTGCCTGCATCTGTAAATCGACCTGGCCTGGGTATCCTGGAAGGATATTGGCCTCATCCCGTCAGTGGAGGATGCCTGGTTATTCTTTAAAAGTGCTTTCATCACCATCTTCAATAAGCATGCCCCGTTCAAAAAAGAACTAAGAACAGATATAGCCCTTGGTTCACTCCAGACTGCCCTTGACCAGCACAAAAACATCCTGTGGCGTACTGCATTAGCATCGAATAGCCCCCGTGATATGCAACTTTTCAGGGACGTTAGGAACCAATATACACAGACAGGAAAGCAAAGGCTAGCTTTTTCAAACAGAAATTAGCATCCTGCAGCACAAACTCCAAAATGTTCTGGGACACTGTAAAGTCCATGGAGAATAAGAGCACCTCCTCCCAGCTTCCCACTGCACTGAGGCTAGGAAGCAATGTCATCACCGATAAATCCACGATAATCGAGAATTTCAATAAGCATTTTTCTAGGGCTGACCATGCTTTCCAACTGGCTACCCCTACCCCGGCCAACAGCAACTTGCACAAGCCCCCACCCGCTTTTCCTTCCCCAAAATCCAGATAGCTGATGTTCTGAAAGAGCTGCAAAATGTGGACCCCTACAAATCATCTGGGCTAGACAATTTTTATTTTTTTATTTTACCATTATTTAACTCGGCAAGTCAGTTAAGAACAAATTCTTATTTACAATGACGGCCTAGGAACAGTGGGTTAACTGCCTGTTGAGGGGCAGAACGATCAATAATGAACCCTCTCTTTCTAAAATTATCCTCCGCAATGTTGCAGCCGCAATTACTAGCCTGTTCAACCTCACTTTCGTATCATCTGAGATCCCTAGAGATTGGAAAGCTGCCGCGGTCATCCCCCTCTTCAAAGGGGGAGAAACTCTAGACCCAAACTGTTATAAACCTACAGTTGAAGTCAAAAGTTTACATACACTTAAGTTGGAGTCATTAAAACTCATTTTTCAACCACTCCACAATTTTTTTGTGAACAAAATATGGTTTTGGCAAAAGAAAATAATTTTTCCAACGATTGTTTAGAGAGATTATTTCACTTATAATGCATAGTATCACAATTCCAGTGGGTCAGAAGTTTACATACACTAAGTTGACTGCCTTTAAACAGCTTGGAAAATTCCAGAAAATGATGTCATGGCTTTAGATGCTTCTGATAGGTGAATTGATATAATTTGAGTCGATTGAAGGTGTACTTGTTGATGTATTTCAAGTCCTACCTTCAAACTCAGTGCCTCTTTGCTTGACATCATGGGAAAATCAAAAGAAATCAGCCAAGACCTTAGAAAAACAAATTGTAGACCTCCACGAGTCTGGTTCATCCTTGAGAGCAATTTCCAAATTCCTGACGGTACCACGTTCATCTGTACAAACAATAGTAAGTATAAACACCATGGGACCACGCAGCCGTCATACCGCTCAGGGAGGAGACGCGTTCTGTCTCCTAGAGATGAACGTACTTTGGTGTGAAAAGTGCAAATTAATCCCAGAACAACAGCAAAGGCCCTTGTGAAGATGCTGGAGGAAACGGGTACAAAAGTATCTATATCCACATTAAAACGAGTCCTATATCGACATAACCTGAAAGGCCGCTCAGCAAGGTACAAGCCACTGCTCCAAAACCACCATAAAAAGCAAGACTACGGTTTGCAACTGCACATGGGGACAAGGATCGTACTTTTTGGAGAAATTACCTCTGGTCTGATGAATTGTTTGGCCATAATGACCATCGTAATGTTTGGAGGAAAAAGGGGGAGGCTTGCAAGCCGAAGAACACCATCCCAACCGTGAAGAACGGGGGTGGCAGCATGTTGTGAGGGTGCTTTGCTGCAGGAGGGACTGGCGCACTTCACAAAATAGATGGCATCATGAGGTAGGAAAATGATGTAGATATATTGAAGCAACATCTCAACACATCAGGAAGTTAAAGCTTGGTCGCAAATTTATTTATTTTACCTTTATTTAACTAGGCAAGTCAGTTTAGAACAAATTCTTATTTTCAATGACGGCCTAGGAACAGTGGTTTAACTGCCTGTTCAGGGGCAGAACGACAGATTTGTACCTTGTCAGCTCGGGGATTTGAACTTGCAACCTTCCGGTCACTAGTCCAACGCTCTAACAACTAGGCTACCCTGCCGCCCCAAATGGACAATGACCCCAAGCATACTTCCAAAGTTGTTGCAAAATGGCTTAAGGACAACAAAGTCAAGGTATTGGAGTGGCCATCACAAAGCCCTGACCTAAATCCTATAGAAAATGTGTGGGCAGAACTGAAAAAGTGTGTGCGAGCAAGGAGGCCTACAAACCTGACTGTTACACCAGCTCTGTCAGGAGGAAAGGGCCAAAATTCACCCAAATTATTGTGGGAAGCTTGTGGAAGGCTACCTGAAACATTTGACCCAAGTTAGACTATCTTAAAGTCAATGCTACACTAAATTAGTTTTTAGTATGTAAACTTCTGACCCACTGGGAATGTGGTGAAAGAAATAAAAGCTGAAATAAATTTTCTGTACTATTATTCTTTTCACATTTTTAAAATAAGTGGTGATCCTAACTGGCCTACAACAGGGAATCTTTACTGCAATTAAATGTCAGGAATTGTGGAAAAACTGAGTTTAAATGTATTTGGCTAAGGTGTGTGTAAACTTCCGACTTCAACTGTATATCCATCCTGTCCTTCCTTTCTAAAGTCTTCGAAAGCCAAGTTAACAAAACAAATCACAGACCATTTCGAATCCCACCATACCTTCTCTGTTATGCAATCTGGTTTCCGAGCTGGTCATGGGTGCACCGCAGCTGCGCTCAAGATCCTAAATGATATAACCGCCATCGATAAAAGACGATACTGTGCAGCCGTATTCATCACCCTGGCTAAGGCTTTCGACTCTGTCAATCACCGCATTCTTATCGACAGACTCAACAGCCTTGGTTTCTCAAATGACTGCCTCACCTGGTTCACCAACTACTTCTCAGAGTTCCGTGTGTCAAATCGGAGGGCCTGTTGTCCAGACCTCTTGCAGTCTCTATCGGGGTGCCGCAGGGTTAAATTCTCGGGCCGACTATTTTCTCTGTGTATATCAATGATGTCGCTCTTGCTGCTGCTACCCTCGTAAAAATCCTACCGATCCTTGACTTCGGCGATGTCATTTACAAAATAGCCTCCAACACTCTACTCAGCTAATTGGATGTAGTTTATCACAGTGCCATCTGTTTTGTCACCAAAGACCCATATACTACCCACCACTGTGACCTGTATGCTCTCGTTGACTGGCCCTCACTTCATATTCGTCACCAAACCCACTGGCCGCAGGTCATCTATAAGTCTTTGCTAGGTTAAGCCCCTCCCTTATGTCAGCTCACTGTAGCAACTCCCACCTGTAGCACGTGCTCCGGCAGGTTTATTTCACTGGTCATCCCCCAACTCCCACTTTGGCCTCCTTTCCTTCCAGTTCTCTGTTGCCAATGACTGGAACGAATTGCAAAAATCACTGAAGCTGGAGACTTATCTCCCTCACAAATAATTTAATAATCAGCTGTCAGAGCAGCTTACCGATCACTGCACCTGTACACGCCCATCTGTAAATAGCACACCCAACTACCTCATCCCCATATTGTTATTTATTTTTGCTCTTTTGCGCCCCATTATCTCCACTTGCACATCTATCATTCTAGTCTTAATGCTAAATTGTAATTATTTTGCCACTATTGCCTATTTATTGCCTTATTTCCCTAATCTTACTACATTTGCACACACTGTATATAGATTTTTCTATTGTGTAATTGACTGTACGTCTGTTTATTCCATGTGTAACTCTGTTGTTTTTGTCGCACTGCTTTGCTTTATCTTGGCCAGGTTGCAGTTGTAAATGAGAACTTGTTCTCAACTGGCCTACCTGGTTAAATAAAATAATTACTTAAAAAATAAATAAATAATGAACCCTAACGATGTTGGGCCAATCTCAGCCGGGTGTGATAGTCTGGAATCGATCCAGGGTCTGTAGTGACGCCTCTAGCGTTGAGATACAGCGCCACTCAGGAGCCCCTTTTTATTCTCAAAGATATTGTAAAAAATATATAGGTTCATTATCTTTCTGCATACTTTATAACTGGATTTAGTCGTTGATTTATTATTTTTGTTACACTGTTTGGACTTAAGCGACATGAAATAACACTTAGGCAGCCCGCACAAAAAAATGTAATGGCAGAAAACTCCCTTCAAACACATTAACATCTGAGGGAATAGAATAAGGCCAGCACACTGAAATACTCCAGCCCCCATAGCTTTATATACTGAGTGTACAAAACATTAGGAACATCTTTCTTATATTGTGTTGCACCCCCTTTTGCCCTCACAACAGCCTCAATTCGCTTGGGCATGGACTCTACATGGTGTCAAGTGTTCCACAGAGATGCTGGCCCATGTTGATGCCAATGCTTCCCAAAGTTGTGTCAAGTTGGTTGGATGTCCTTTGGGTGGTGGACCATTCTTGATACACATGGGAAACTGTTGAGCGTGAAAAACCCCATCTGTGTTGAAGTTCTTGACACACTCAAACCGGTGCGCTTGGCACCTACTACCATACCCCGTTCAAAGGCACTTAAATCTTTTGTCTGGACCATTCCCCTCTGAATGGCATACACACAGTCCATGTCTCAAGTCTTACAAATCCTTCTTTAACCTGTCTCCTCCCCTTCGTCTACACCGATTGAAGTGGATTTAACAAGTGACATCACTAAGGGATCACCTGGATTCCCCTGGTCAGTCGGTCATGGAAAGAACTGATGTTCCTAATGTTTTGTGCACAGTGTAGATGAAACAAGACCTCCCAATAGAAATGTTTGAGTTGTTTGGCAGAGCGCATTTTGAGGTCTCCTAGACCAGGGGTTCTCAAACCTTTTGTGTCTGGGGGTACCTTTTTGTGAAAGAAAATTCAACAGGGAACCTCTCAAAATCAAAACACAACTTGTGTTAGATAAAAATGGCATATAAGGAGTTGTACTCCAGCAGTGCATGGCTGGACGAACCAAGGCTCGAGCCATGGGAAGGAACATTTTAAAGGCCTGCACCAGAGCATTAAAAAAAACTGTTTAAGCTAATTTCCTGCGTTCTATACATTTTGTCATGGGGCAGAGACATTTTTGTTGTTGCAGATTTAAAGCTGCTATCTTGAAATTTGACACATTTTACCATGACGGAGAAAATTTAGCAGTTTTAAAGTTTAAACTACAGTGCATTTGTTTTTTGGGGGGGGGATACGGTTGGAAAATGTATATTTGGGGGAGTTACTATGGATACCAATATCCCTGTGAGCCTCCCAGGCCCATGTTGCTCAGGGTTAAGAACATACATTTTGATTAATAATATTACCAGGATCCAACTTTTTTTCTCTCACTGGGATATCTACTGTTCCAGACAGGGTTTAGTTTTTAAATGCAGGGCCTCTTTATATTAATCTATTAATGGGCTAGATTTGGTTATAATGACTCAGTGCATTCAGAAAGTATGTTTCTACAACCTGATTGGAATCCACCTGTGGGAAATTCAATCTATTGGACATGATTTGGAAAGGCACACACTTGTCTATATAAGGTCCCACAGTTGACAGTGCATGTCAGAGCAAAAACCGATCTATGAGGTCAAAGGAATGGTCTATAGAGCTCCGAGACAGGATTGTCTCGAGGCACAGATCTGTGGAAGGGTACCAAAATAATTCTGCTGCATTGAAGGTCCCCAAGAACATAGGGGCCCCTATCATTTTTAAATGGAAGATGTTTGGAATGTCCGAAATCTTCCTAGAGCTGGCCGCCCTGCCAAATTGAGCAATTGTGGGAGAAGGGCCTTTGTCAGGGAGGTGACCAAGAACCCAATGGTCTCTGACAGAGCTTCAGAGTTCCTCTGTGGAAATGGGAGAACCTTCCAGAAGAACAACCATCTCCGCAGCACTCCACCAATCAGGGCTTTATGGTAAAGTGGCCAGACGGAAGCCACTCCTCAGTAAAAGGCACGTGACAGCCCACTTGGAGATTCTCTGGTCTGATGAATCGAAGATTGAACTCTTTGGCCTGAATGCCAAGCGTCATATCGAGAGGAAACCTAGCACCATCCCTACGGTGAAGCATGTTGGTGGCAGCATCATGCTATTGAGATTTTTTTCAGAGGCAGGGACCGAGCAAAGTACAGACACCGCTTGAGAGGATCTGCAGAGAAGAATGGGAGAAACTCCCCAAATACAGGTGTGCCAAGCTTGTAGCGTCATACCCAAGAAGATTCGAGGCTGTAATCACTGACAAAGGTGCTTCAACAAAGTACTGAGTAAAGTGTCTGAATACTTATGTAAATGTGATATAATTATTTGTATTTTTTTGTATATATTTGCAAACATTTTGAAAACCCTTTTTGTTTTGTTCAAAAAAAAATATATTTTACAATAAGTCTGTAATGTAACAAAATATGGAAAAAGTTAAAGGGGTCTGAATACTTTCCAAATGCGCTGTATGTGAGAATGGCGCGTTTCTGTTTCCTAGTAAAAAATAGAGTATGTGTTTCCAATGACATAAACCAATTAGTAGGCCATTTTTACTCATAATTGGTTCAAATCACACGATGCACACGGATGTCATTGGAAACACTTATCTTCCTCTATCTAACATAGAAACACACTATTTTCACATATGTTGCTGTTGGGGTGGTGCTGGAGATGATGAATATGAAATTCCCATTAAGCTGTTCTGCTTTCCAAACAAGATATGGACCTTGCTACAGTAGGCTAGGAAAGACAAATGCTAGGTGTCTTTGTAGCTTTCCTTTGGCAGACTATCAACAGTAGCCACTACTGAAGGTTTACTTCTATAAATCACTTTCCCTAAAATAATATCAGTAGGTAGATTGATGGGTGATTATTTTTGTTCTCACAGCTCGCGTGTGTGGTGTAAAGGAATCCAACTCATGTACTGTTTGAGTGCTTGAGAAGTTGTGGGAGCGTGGTGGTGCGTCAATGAATGGCCAATCATATTGTTAAAATACAAATAGCATGACTTTTCCGTGTGTAGTCTAGTCTTCAATGGTGGACTGCGACAGAGCAGGTAAATGTGGAACTGGAATGTTAAAATGCGCGGAGTTATTGTTTTTACTGGCCCCGGCCATAATGTTGGACTCTGATTACATTGTGTTGTATTACACCCACTAAACTTATTCCATGGATCCCTTGGCCAAAATAATGTTTATTTAAATTGAGAACCCTGTCCTAGACTAAAGAGAACATCCACTGTGACATTGATGGGTAATATGTAAAAGCTGCCGAGTTGGTGTGATGACGATGTTATATTAACCCCGTCTCCTGATCCGTCTACAGATCCACACCTATGTGAACACTACAGGTCTGCTGAATGACCAGCCTCGCCCTCTGACTGTTCCAGCCCCCCTAGACAGCCCCGACTCAGGCCAGTCCCAGGGTTCCCCTACACCCCCCCCTCCACGGGTAGCCAGACCAGAGCCTCTGCCCCCCATGCCCCAGCTCCAGGAAGAGCCCCAGGTACTGCTCGAGCCCCTGGGAGTGCGCTTTGTGCTGGGACCCACCCCTGTGCAGAAGAAGATGGCCAAGGGGAAGCAGTCTACTGGGGGTGGAGATGGAGAGGAGGCAGAGGAGGACCCAGAGTCCCAGGATCTTGGAGAGGGGGAGATTAACAGCCACACTGACACACACTGTGCCACAGAGGCCCCAGCCCTACTGGAGGGCCAGTCTCAGCCGCCCCACACACACTCCAACGGCACCTCTGTCGGGGTTACTGCCCCAATAACAGCCCCCCGCCTCCACCGCACGCCCCCCGACACCCTGCAGAATGTCAACAACTCAGCCCAGCGACGCACGGCCCTCTTGGACTATGAGAACCTCCCGGCTCTGCCGCCCGTCTGGGAGACCCGCAAGCCCAGCAACGAGGAGGTGGAGAACAGTGGAGGCGGCCAGGGAGGGTTGAAGACGCCATCCCTCAACGGCTACAACCACCACCACCACTCCTACTCCCACCCCCTGTCAGCCTACCCCTCTCTTTCAGCCATGGAACCCTCCCACAACTACGTCAACACAGAGAATGTGACGGCTCCTCTCAGCGCCCGCTGTGCCCCCGACATGGTACGCCGCCGCACCGACGGACCCACCATCTTCAACTTTGACTTCCGCCGGCCGTTGGGGCTGCTGTCTCAGGAGCCTCCCAAGACGCTCAACTACATTGAGGTGGAGATGGAATCTACCACCACCTCTTCATCCGCAGCTGCCAAGGGTGCCTCCTCGGACACCAGCAATCCCCACACACCCCGCACCCCCACCTCGCCGCTGCCACCTACCACCCCCACGCGCCGCACCGAGCTCTACGCCTTCATTGACATTGAGCGCACCGCCGCCATGTCAAGCCTGCAGAAGGCTCGGCCGCGCGATGACGGAACGTCGAGGAAAACGCGGCACAATAGCACGGAGCTGCCCACCAAAAGCACTGTCTGACTGAACGGATCCTCCTGGCACCTTTTTCTACTATGAACCCCTTTAGAAAAAAAATGTGAAGGCAGTCTACACAGGGGACTTTCTTAATTAACACAGGCCATGGAGACATTGGAAATGTATTCAAAGAGACTCCAGAAATTGGTCTTAAATGAGATTTAAACAGACTTTCTGTTGTGTGTGGTTGGTTACCAAAGTAGGTACTTACTTGCGATATACCAATTTATTCCTATGGTAATATAATACCTCTTCTCCTTCACTCATTCTACAGTGCATTTGGGTTGTTTATTATGTTAATAAGACTGGACTGCATTCCTCCTCACCCCCATCCCCTCTCTGGTACAAATCAGAATTATTGAACAAAGCATTCCATTTAGCCATTTTGAATGATATGATTCACTACATGCATTGCTGCTGTAATTTCAGTATCTGAGGATTACATAAGTACACTACATGTTTCTGACTATGTACACTAGATCCTGGCACAATAAATGTCTGTTCTGTTTTGATGTTTTCAACCCATCAATTGCCCCCCCCCCCAACTCTAGTCCTAGATGACCTAGCACTGATTCTAGTACTAAACTAGATATGAATATACGGCATGTTTCTCTGTCTAGACATTGCTGACGCATGCCAGATCTTATAACGCCCGGATAGGTATTTTACGTATTGGTAAAACACAGGTTCTAACAATCTGGTGCACGACGTCACGCCACCATTGGTTGTGATGCATGCAGCGTCGGAGCGGGGAACGCAACCCAAGTTTTGATGCAGTTTTGAGACTTGGTATTGGGTATGAGTCGATGTGTAAATGACAGGATGTGGTTCGATATCCCTCTTGTTAATTCTATTTGAACAAATCAGATTATGCCATCTGATATCTGTGCAGTTCTAATTTGGCTGTCAGCCCTTCAATTTATAATATTCTTTAGCGACAAGGTTATTTTTGTGGGTATTTATAGTGGAGCTGTCCCATCACAAAAAAATAAAAAATTGAGCCAGTCAACTCACTAGCCAACTGATTGTTCAAGATGTCACCAATAGTGAAGGAGCTAGGCACAACAGGGTGCCTTTAAAAACATGTTTTTACAATATGACGTTTAGGGCTCTGTTCGATATGTATCGCGGAAGTTCGATGTTCGTGTGATTGAAACTTCAAAGCCATGTTTCTGCATATAACGTCAACGCTGCATATGTCTGCTCAATTGGAAATTACCTTTACATTGCTATTACGCTATTTGAAACTCTAGGGGCGCAATTTCATTTTTGGATGAAAAACGTTCCCGTTTTAAACAAGATATTTTGTCACAAAAAGATGCTCGACTATGCATATAATTGGTAGCTTTGGAAAGAAAACACTGACGTTTCCAGAACTGCAAAGATATTTTCTGTGCGTGCCCTAGAACGTGAGCTTCAGGCAAAACCAAGATGAGACGGCATCCAGGAAATGAGCAGGATTTTTGAGGCTCTGTTTTCCATTGTCTCCTTATATGGCTGTGAATGCGAGAGGAGTAAGTCTGCCCTTTCTGTCCTTTCCCCAAGGTGTCTGCAGCATTGTGACGTATTTGTAGGCATATCATTGGAAGATTGACCATAAGAGACCACATTTACCAGGTGTCCGCCCGGTGTCCTGCGCCGAAATTGGTGCGCAAAAGTCAGCTGCAAGTATTTTTCCACAGAATTCAGAGAAGAATGCAGGCTTCCACGAACGATATATCAATGAAGAGATATGTGAAAAAACACCTTGAGGATTGATTCCAAACAACTTTGCCATGTTTCGTTCGATATTATGGAGTTAATTCGGAAAAAGTTTGACGTTGTAGGTGACTGAATTTTCGTTTCGGTAGCCAAATGTGATGTACAAAACGGAGCGATTTCTCCTACACACAGACGCTTTCAGGAAAAACTGCGCATTTGGTATGTAACTGAGTCTCCTCATTGAAAACATCCGAAGCTCTTCAAAGGTAAATGATTTTATTTATTTGGTTATCTGGTTTTTGTGAAAATGTTGCGTGCTAAATGCTACTCAAAATGCTAAGCTAGCTTAGCATACTCTTACACAAATTAGTCAATTGCTATGGTTCAAAAGCATATTTTGAAAATCTGAGATGACAGTGTTGTTAAGAAAAGGCTAAGCTTGAGAGCAGGCGCATTATTTTCATTTTATTTGCGATTTTCAGAAATCGTTAACGTTGCGTTATGCTAATGAGCCTGAGTCTTTAGTCACGATCCCGGATCCGGGATGGGGAGTTTCAAGAGGTTGGAAGCTTTTAAGAGCTACTGCCCCTAAAAACCAACTAATCGATTTGAAAACGACCAGAAAATGTATTAGTGTCAAAATAGTAACTGGGATCATTTTTTACAAAGACAGTCCCCTTTAAAACGGAGTTTGGGACACCGCCGGACCGCTCATTATTAGCATTTGCGCGGGTGTAGGTGAACAAGCAGCTGACCCGCACCACTAGTTTGAGTCCCCTGAGAAGGAAGCTATCATGCGGAATATGTGGTTGGAGTTCGTTGGTCCCCAGTGGTGGTGAGTACTATATACATGTAGCTAGACCATAGATTGATGGTCATCATTGCTAACTAGCTGACGAACGTTATTCTGCCTCAATACCACTCCGATTTGGCTTGGAAACAAACGTTTTAAAAGAAGGCAAATCATTAGTAGGACACCTTTTTTTTGTCGTGATTTTGATGTTGCCAGATTGACTTTACCCAGTTTACATTGTAACTTTACCCAGTTTACTAAAATTGAAGGGACCACCATATTTTTGCTATTTATTTATTTTGCAAGCAACAGTAACGTCAATGGCAACTTCTCTATAAAGTAAATTTGACATGGCAAAGTTGTTTCATACTAATTATTTAGCAGTGTCATCGTATTTCCATGCCACTATTACATTATCCTCCGAGGTGCAATCCATGTTTTGGGCACAAATAAATATTGAATGCAGCTGGTGGTACTAGCTAACTAATGTATGACCACAACAGTGTACTAACTAGCAACAAACTCCAACATGTCACAGTTGGTTGCATAGTATAACTGCGCCACCGGCCTGAATCCAATCAGTCTAGCATCCAAATGAGATTACTTTATTTCTCGAGCTATGTTTATAATTGAGAGTTGGTGGATTACGTTAAGGGACATTTCCATTCCCTATATAACACAAGACACCGATAACATTCACCCCCCACTGCCGCACCTCATGTAGTCAATTCTCTAACCAGACACTGGGGGTACCAACCATACTCTGGAATTCTTATTTCACATTGCCAAAACCTCATCCCTCAATAACTTCAAGCGAAGACTGGGTCAGCCTGCTGAACCAAACTACTCAGTAATCTCCTTCATATAGCCCAACTCACACACACATTTAAACAAAACATATGTTTATTTTGTGATTGTTTCAGGTCATTTGTACATTTGATTAGTGTGTTTCAACTAACCTTTTTATTTTTGTATCTAGTTTTGTGGTGAGGTGTTTATTTCAGCTCTTCTAAAACGTGCACACGGTTTATTTAAATCTATTGTTTATCAGTTCTTTGATGCAAATCAATTCAACCTTAAACTAAATGACAATTACTAACCCAGTTTTTATTTAAGACAAAGTGCACAGTTGAGTGCCAAACTGATCCCCTGGTTATGAACAGATGCCGGGACCTACCAGAAGGAGAAAAGGTAGGTATCATAAAATGTCCAGCAATGGTTTAGTGACCGCCAAAAACTATTTCCTTCACTGTTCACTTGCTATTTTCAAAGGTTGTCAGTTACGACCTCAGAATACCTCACAAGTACCGTTGTATCCCTCGACTCCAATGAAAAGGACACACCATCAGATGGCTTCGTCAACAACAGGTAAATGTATTATGTGAAAAGTTGCATTAGTAAATACCCGGCTTGATAAGGAGTAATTGTGAAGTGCTCAAAGCTCCATTTTTTTTTTTCATTTAACCTTAACTAGGCAAGTCAGTTGAGAACAAATTCAAGAAGTCATCATGGCACTTTATTCCTAGTTATATATGTACACATCTCTCAATTACCTCATACCCCTCTGCACATACACTCGGTACTGTTACCCTTTTGTATATAGCAAAGTTATCATTACTCAATGTATCTATTACCTTGCTTTAGTTCATTATTCTTTGCTCTGCATTGTTATGAAGGGTCCATAAGTAAGCATTTCAATTGTCGTTTACGATGCATGATGAATAAATTTGGTGGCCGCCCGCAATTCTTGAGCAAGCCAAAAACCGAGGTTAAATGAGCGGGTGCAGTTCCCCTTTAACTCTGCCAAAAAAAAAATCTGGCTCCAATTTTCCCTTCCTTGAGAGTTGCTTACATTTGATGAAAGCTAAGTGTCAGTCTTGAATATACTTCCCTGTGTATTTGAGTGCAGAGTTCATTGATTTTAAATAGGAAGTTGCCTTGTTGTGCATGATGTAATTTTGCCAAGTCTACCTTTAGTTTGTTCAATTGCTTTTAGGACAACTTCTTAATACTAAGAAACTTTACTGCCTGAACTTTTGCAATGCAAGTAAAGTACAAAACAACAATGTACCTCTATAAAAAATAAAAAACCTCAACGGCCAGTTTTAGGTAAACCACCCGTTCACAAACATGGATGGCTCCTAAAGCCACATTAAGCAGGCAGAGGCATCAACGCATTCAGTGACTGAACACAGTATGACCATTGGTGCCAGGCATGCTGGATCCAGTATCTGCCAACCTCCTGGGCTTTTGACACACAACAGGGTCTACCGAGAATGGTGCAACAAACAAAAAAGCATCCAGTCAGCAACAGTCCTGCCCGTGGGTAAACAGGTTGATGGAGAATGGCAAGAATCGTGCAAGCTAACAGGAGGGCCACAGACATAACGTCGCATCTCGTCGATCCTAGTCACAGATGGGCTATTGCAGCAGATGCCCACTCCTATCAACTGGGCACAAAAAAAAAAAATCCTGGTTCCCATTGCACCATGCTGACGGCAGTCAAGATTTGAAGTAAACAGTATTAATCCATGGACCCATCCTGCTGGCAGTGGTGTACGAGTATGGGGAATGATTTCCTGGCACACATTAGGTCCCTTGATACCAACTGAGCAACAAACATTTGAAACCTTGTAGAACCCATGCCCAAAGAATTCAGGCTGGAGGCAAAGTGGTCTAACCCAGTACTAGATGGGTGTACCTAGTTAACTGGCAAGTGAGTGTATACAGTAGATGTAAATGCAAAATGCAGGTAAGACTCGTCACTTTTTCCCCATTCCTCTTTTCCATATTCTTGAGCCCTCATTCTCAATGTTAGCTAGAAATTAGACAACACAAAAATGTCTGCCACAAAACATGGCGAAGTGCATACGAACAAGTCAGTTTAATTTACCCTTAATACAAAAATACATGCATTTCCCTTCCTCCATTGAGTCTGTTTTGTGTTCCACAGAGTCATGGCCATAGTGACAGCACCTGGAGGGGCAATGGGGCCAGGCTGTACCTGATTCTCTACCCACCTCCTAAAGTGTGCACCTCCATCTTCCCTGTCATGGAATTAGCAATGGCGGAAACATCCCCAAGCCAATTCTTACACCAATCCAATGCTTTGAAATCCATGACCGAGTGTGCAAGTGCACACTTTGGTAGCAGAGTAGAATCTAGATGCAAGCAGTGCTGTGTTTTGACTGATAGACGGTGCTTCTACTGGGCCTGGAGCCTTCTCCTCGTCATCTGGTCCACCAGTTTGTGGTAGTCATTCAGCTTGTCCTGCAGTTTCTTGTACATCTGAGATGGAGGTGACAAGTAATGAGTGTGGTGGTGCATGTTAACTTTTAAACTGAGGACAGTCATGTCAGGTTTGATATCAGTCAGCACAGGTTGTCAAACCGATTTCAAAAACAGTTTCGAATCAACTTACTCTGGTGTTGGTCTGGGTCTCGTTAAGCGACTGGAGGAGCTGGTCGATGGATGTGTATGGGAGACACACCAACGGCGCTGTGGCTGAGAGGGGCCTCTGTACAACACACCATTACCAGAGAGAAACAATTAAAGGACAAACATTTGACTTTTCAATCCATTATATTGACATTTTAGACCCTTCTCTAGAGATAAGAATCAAGTGTGTTCAACTAAGATGGGCAAAACAACCATGCATCATAAACATGGGAAGTGACGTACACCGAGTGTACAAAACATTCGGAACACCTTCCTAATTATTGAGTCGCATCCCCTTTTGCCCTCAACAGCCTCAATTCGTTGGGGCATGGACTCTATAAGGTGTCGAAAGCGTTCCACAGGGATGCTGGTCCATATTGACGCCAATGCTTCCGACAGTTGTGTAGATGACATTTGGATGGTGGAGCATTCTTGATACACAGGAAACTGTTGAGTGTTAAAAACCCAGCAGCGTTTTAATTGACACAAACAGGTGCACCTGACACCTACCATACCGTTCTTTTGTCCTGCCCAGTCACCCACTGAATGGGACACAAATATTCCATGACTGAAGGCTTAACAAACCTTTAACCTGTCGCCTCCCCTTCATCTACACTGATTGAAGTGGATTTAACAAGTGACATTTTTTATTTTATCTTTATTTAACTCAGTTAAGAAAATTCTTATTTTCAATGACGGCCTAGGAACAGTGGGTTAACTGCCTGTTCAGGGGCAGAACGACAGATTTGTACCTTGTCAGCTCGGGGGTTTGAACTTGCAACCTTCCGGTTACAAGACCAAGCTCTAACCACTAGGCTACCCTGCCGCCCCCGACATCAAAGCTTTCACCTGGTCAGTCTCATGTAAAGAGCAGGTGTTCCTAATATTTTGTACACAGTGTATAGTGTACCTCGATGCCAAAGCACTGGTGTCCCTTGCCCAGGAGGGCATCTACATATACTCCAACACCAGCTCAGCTGCTGCTTGCAGCAGGTCGTAGTTTAGGTAGAGCCGTAACAACGCTGCAGCATCCACCCCCTAAACAAAACAAGCTTGTTTTATCATACAACTACAAAAAGGTACATTTATGGACTCTTCCATTTAATTCATATCTAGGGGTCCTTCTCAGAAAATATGTCTTGCATTTAGGGCAATATAAATACATCCACAAATACTGCGCTCTCTCACCTTGTAGGCGTTGACCAGCCAGTCAGGCAGCGGTACACCATGTGACAGCAGCTTGTTGATGACACAGCGATGGTGCTGAGCATTCTGAGTAGGATGCTTCTCCAGGTAAGTGGCCAGAAGTCGCCACGCCTCATCTGTCGCACTGGCGGAAAGTCATATTTGAAATGTTTTACATGATTTCACTTTATTTTTATTGTTCAAGTTTACATTTTTAATATTCCCAACTGCACCACAAGGTGGACAATGTGGTATTTCCTAGCCAATTTGTACCAATAAGAGTACATACATTTAACCAACCTTGACTCTTTGGTTGTGATGGTACACAGCTGATTGGCAGCCAGCCAGTTGCAGGCTTCATTCTGATTCTCCTCTCCACCGTACTGTAACTTTATACACCTGAAAATACAAACTGCAAGCATCACCACACCACTATCAACCCACAGGAAGGAAACCCCTGTATCTACATGTTAGTTCAGATAAGGCAAGACTGATTACTTTGGTGTGAACACTACGGGTTGAATACTAACTGCATGCATAAATCATACATTGTCAACGAGAGATATGCATATACATTCAAGTCACTCCATGCAGTTGACTCTGCCCTAATTGAGCCTGTTACTTGAAGGCAAGTCCCTCAAAGACTGAAGTGAGGGAGAGTTTGAAGGTCTGGCAGAGAGAGAGGGCACAGTCAAACAGTCTTGATTGGACCAGTAGGGACACCATCTCCACTGCAGAGGCGCTGCCTGCAACACCACACACACAACCGTTACATTTTTTGGTGTTCGATTAGTTGTTTCGTTTCCTTACAGGAACAATGTTCCCCCCTCTAAATGATCACATTAAGAGGTATCAAGGCAAAACATCATTGGCGATGTCTTACTAACAAGTCACTTTCCATTCACCTTTGGGAATATGTTATCAGTGTTGTTTGTACCTGCAATGGCAGCGGAGGGTGGGTGATGCTGAGCCAGGGTGAGGCGGCTACGAGCAAAGGCGTACTTCTGAAGGTCCTTAAGCTCCAAGATGTCTATCTGACCACTCACTGTAGGGACACGGATGTTAACTCAATGACACAACGACAAGGTTCCAGTTTAACAACGTTTACGCAACCGTATTAGCACAATACACGGTTGCCATTGCACTCAGGCCAGGATCATCAACTACGAGACACTGGCACACTAATAACAGAGTGATAGCCCCGTAATAACAGAAATATAGAGATACTTAACATTAACTTAACGGACAAACAATTACAATACTGTGAATTTAAAGAGCATGTTATCATACACATTTCCTACCATGTCCCAAACATAGTGGTGTGTAAAGATGGTAATGACCAAAAAAGGAACATTTATAGCAGTAAATTATAATCATCACATAGTTATCTATGCCTATCGTATCTCACCTGGACCAGTAGTAAACTCTCCATCGTAGTTCCTCTTTGGTGATGCAGCGGGCCTCTCATACACCGCTCCAGAGGTGGGTTGGACAATCCAGGCGTAGTCAGATCTGATAAGCCGTAGACAGTTGAGGGAGGCCAGGCAACAGTTGACCTGTTTCTGTAGACCCAGTCCTCACCTCCCGGCCCAGACGCATGCCGTACTCAAACATCACCCTACCCACTGGAGGACACCGATAGGGCCAAACACATCAAAATAAAAACACACAATGGAGAGTGAGTAAAAAGAAATACCGCCAGCCCCATTTCTAAACAAAGTGCTAATATCTGAGTCCCAGGCTCCTCTCACCTTCCCTGTAGTTGCGTCTGTTGATGTGGAAGGCGTAGAGCAGCTCGTAGTAGTTGTGGGACATCAGATCCACTTGCTCTGGACTCTGATGCTGGCCACCTGCAGCCAGAAAAGAAACAAGGTCCAAAACTTGATCTGATTAATCTAATAAATTTATATAATCCATAATGCGCTCTAACCAAATGTAAAGAGAATGTACAGTAGTGGCCAAAAGTTTTAATGGCAAATATTAATTTCCACAAAGTTTGCTGCTTCAGTGTCTTTAGATATTTGTCAGAAGTTACTATGGAAAACTGAAGTATAATTACAAGCATTTCATAAGTGTCAAAGGCATTTATTGACAATTACATGAAGTTGATGCAGAGTCAATATTTGCAGTGTTGACCCTT
Source organism: Oncorhynchus masou masou (assembly GCF_036934945.1). Taxonomy (NCBI): domain Eukaryota; kingdom Metazoa; phylum Chordata; class Actinopteri; order Salmoniformes; family Salmonidae; genus Oncorhynchus; species Oncorhynchus masou. Next base: position 14,847,923 of record NC_088233.1, on the reverse strand, counting down.
CTTTTTCAAGACCTCTGCAATCCGCCCTGGCATGCTGTCAATTATCCTGACTGATGGCAGCCCATTCTTGTATAATCAATGCTTGTAGCTTGTCCACCCGCCTCTTGAGGATTGACCACAAGTTTTCAATGGGATTAAGGTCTGGGGGGGGGGGGGGGTTTCCTGGCCATGGACCCAAAATATTGATGTTTTGTTCCCAGAGACACTTAGTTAACACTTTTGCCTTATGGCAAGGTGCTCCATCATGCTGGAAAAAGGCATTGTTCGTCACCAAACTGTTCCTGGATGGTTGGGAGAAGTTGCTCTCGGAGGATGTGTTGATACCATGCTTTATTCATGGCTGTGTTCTTAGGCAAAATTGTAAGTGAGCCCACTTCCTTGGCTGAGAAACAACCCCACACACGAATGGTCTCAGGATGTTTTACTTTTGGCATGACACAGGACTGATGATAGCGGTCACCCTGTCTTCTCCAGACAAGCTTTTTTTTCCAGATGCCTCAAACAATCGGAAAGGGGATTCAGAGAAAATGACTTTACCCCAGTCCAATCCCTGTACCTGTTGCAGAGTATCAGTCTGTCCCTGTTGTTTTTCCTGGAGAGAAGTGGCTTCTTTGCTGCCCTTCTTGACACCAGGCCATTCTCCAAAAGTCTTCGCCTCACACCTGCCTGCTGCGATTCCTGTGCAAGCTCTGTACTGGTGGTACCCTGATCCCGCAGCTGAATCAACTTTAGGAGATGGTCCTGGAGCTTGCTGGACTTTCTTGGGTGCCCTGAAGAACAATGATTCCAAGCACCACCCTCCTTTTGAATCTTCCAGTCTGTTATTCGAACTCAATCAGCATGACAGAGTGATCTTCAGCCTCGTCGTCAACACTCACCTGTGTTTACGAGAGAATCACTGACATGATGTCAGCTGGTCCTTTTGTGGCAGGGCTGAAAGGCAGTGAAAATGTTTTGGGGATTCAGTTCATTTGCATGGCAAAGAGGGACTTTGTAATTAATTGCAATTCATCTCATCACTCTTCATAACATTCTGGAGTATATGCAAATTACTATCATACAAACTGAGGCAGAAGACTTTGAAAATGAATGTGTCATTCAACTTTTGGCCACTACTGTATGTGTGTCTACCTCATCGTGCAGGTTGACGTAGGAGAACTGGACCAGGTCCTGAAGTTAAACGCTCACACAAAACCACAACAAGCTGACGCAAACAGTCTAACTGGCTGCTGGAGTCAGGGTTCTGTGTGAGGGCTTCGTAGGCTTGGCTGTTGTGTCCCAGGTCCAGGTGATGCTTGAAGATGTGAGTCCACAGGGCAGCCCGACTCCTGGGGTCATTGACGGCCTCCGTGATGGCCAGAGTGGCTAGATGGATGACCAGCACTGGCAGACCAACATCCTCCAGCAATCGCAGCACCTAACACACACTTGAGAATAAGTAAAAACACTACAAAAAAACTCATTCCACACACACACACATCCAGATTGAAAGGGTTCGTAGGGCACGAGCACCCGACTACATTTAATAAATAATCCAATAATATATTATTTAAAGAACGGGTTCCCATAGTAACCTTGTTTTAGTACTGTAGTCTCAGTGCAGCCGCAGCTTCCTCCTCGGCTCCTGTCAATCTCAGAAGAAACTCCTCCCTCTCCACCTCCGCCTCCTGGAAACACTGCAGTGTCTGGACACAACATGCCACAAATGGGGGTCAGAAAACAGCTACTGGTGCTGCTCTGTCACACCTGTGAAGCAACAACTTTCAGCCACTACACCTTCTGTACTATCGCAACAACTCTTCCCATGGTCATAATGACACGTTGAAATGCAACCGCAACCCTTAAAGTGAAACTGACTGCATTTGAGCAACATGATATCTGATTAACATGTTAATGTGAACCCCCAGGAAGCATGACACTTTTTAAAACATTTTCTGACAAGTGAGCACTTAGTATACGTAAACTTGAAAATGACCATATCTAAGGCATTTGTAAAAGTTCAATAGCAGTATAGAGTGGGAAAGCAGCCATGCGTTTGGACACTTAACTGCAGTAAATATAACATCCCTCATCCAGGACCAGCGTCTACGCAGACCGGTGCGCCATAGCCAATCGGAGCTACAGTAGGCCTTTATTTGCCACAGGCCTGCCATCATTCACAGTGAACTGGACAGTGTGTTTACAGGCAATTACAACAGTACGACTTTTGATCATTAGAACGCAGTCGCCAAAAGCCTCAAAATACACCTGCATGGATTTCTGCAAATATGTCAATACCACTTGGGAGTCCTCTTACATTTGGGAACTTTACAGTCCTACTTTACAGTCCTATTTACAGTCCTTATGAAAAGGTAAGCTCTCTCCCTCAGTTATGGACAACATAAAGACCAACAACTAATGCTAGCCAGAGAAAGATGAGCTAACATCTAACAAAGGAACATTAGATAAACCAAAACTTCAACTAGTTGGCTGTCAAAATTGCACTGAAAATTATAGGGAATTGTAGCCTTTTCGTTCTTCTGCAGCTTACCTGCTAACAACGCATGCTTGTCCCAACCAAGCACCCAAAGCTAACTGATTGTATTGTCATTCCCAGCCTTTGTTACATTCGTCCTTTTTTTAATCCAAAATATTGAGCCTTTGAAACAAACGGTGCATCCCGAATGTAGGCAGCAAACATTGTACCAGGACAGATGTGATTTACAACCTGATAGCAATAGTTTGGCTGGCTTGCAAGCTAGCTCCATATACAAATGAGAGAACGCCTTACTCTGACCATTTTACTCAACCTAACAGAGCTGGTTAGGCTGTTTACAGGTTATCCAGAGCGTTCATGACTAACTTACTTTGCCTACGTTTACTGACACCAGCCACATTCAGCAGGTGTTGATGTTCGTAAATTCATCAGTTATTCTGAACTCTGGCATACTCAGATGAGTGCTCTGAAATTGGAGTAGATAGCCAGAGTGAATTTGCGAACGCAAGAGATATGCTAACTGGATAAGTCGTTCAAATTCTTGCTAGCTAACCAAATGACACCTGCATCTCTAGCTGTGTATAGCCACCGGAAAACGAAAGTCATTCGACCCACTCCTCCAATGACATGACATCTTCCTAGCAGCTAGCTAACATTAGGCTCCGTGTTTTTAGCTTGTTGCCCATTAGCCACATTATGACCGACTTGTGATCATCACCCTTGTTAGTTTGATTGTATTGTTATTTCCAGCCTTTGTTACATTCATCTGTTTTTGTACAAAATGAGACATTGAAACACTGCATCCCTGAATGAAGGCAGCAAAACATTGTACCAGGCCAGCTGTGATTTACCTGTTGGCAATCATTTTTAAACTACCAAGAAATGTACTGGTGAATTATATACACTGAACATGTAGTGTTGGTCCCATGTTTCATGACCCGAAATAAAATCTCAGAAATGTTCCATACACACAAATTTTTTATTTTTACATTTTGTGCATAAGTGTTAACATCAATGTTAGTGAGCATTTCTCCTTTTGCCAAGACAATCCATCCACCTGACAGGTGTGGCATATCAAGAAGCTGATTAAACAGAATCTTCATTACACAGGTGCACCTTGTGCTGGGGGCAATAAAAGGCCACTAGAATGTACAGTTGTCACAACAATGCCACAGATTTCTCAAGTTCTCCACCAGAAATTTTGCCTGACAATTTAATATTAATTTCTCTACCATAAGCCGCATCCAATGTAGTTTTAGAACATTTTGCAGTACGTTGAACCGGCCTCAACTGCAGACCACGTGTAATCAAGCCAGCCCAGAACCTCCACATCTGGATTCTTTACCTGCGGGATCGTCTAAGACCAGCCAACCGGACAGCTGATAAAACAGTGCTATTTCTGTCTGTAATAAAGCCTTTTCGTGGGGACAAACTCCTGATTGGCAGGGCCTGGCTCCCAAGTGGATGGGTCTATGCCCTCCTAGGCCCACCTATGGAATGTTGAGGCAAATAAAAAAAGGTTCTTTAAAGTTTTTGACTGATATGATTGTCTGTTTGTTCCATATGTGAAAAGTTAAAAACACTGTCAGTTCCACTTTAAAAACACACACCTTCTATCCCTCTCCGTTGGCCAGGTAACATTGGCCCAGCATGAAGCGGCAGGAGCCCACGTTAACCTGACACCACGGCCCAATGAGACGCACATACTCCTGAAGGGAGAGAAAAGGAGAGCTTAAGAAAATATATTTAAAAATGCATCAGTTGGCTTTTTAATTAAATCTGCTTCAATCAATAAATACATATTTATTGTCCCAGTTAGGACATTGGTTATGCAGTCAAGGTAACAAAACATGATGCAACACAAATAGTGTGTGAGAGAGTTGAGTCCGTGGGAAGCGTCTCACCTGTAGTTGTGCGTACTGGCAGTTGCCCATCAGACACTCAGGGAACTGGAAGCTAAGGTTGTTGGGCCAGCTATAAAGATAGTGTTAAGGGCCAACCTTGACATTATTTACAGTGCACCTCATTGCAACCATCTAAGGCTAAAGTAAAATCTTTGCCTAAAGCACATCAAATGTAGCTTCGCCTCACTTTAATAGCATAGCATGTGGTGTGTAATAACCTTGCGTAAAGCATATTAACTCTCGACTAGCCTAGCCGTGTATGAGGACAGAAATAACATTGCCTAAATATCCATTTTGGGACTCGCCCACCTTAAAAATATGCGTAGATGTGTAGATAACCTTTCCTAGGGAAACATCAACTTTTGCTTAGCCAAGCACTGTCCTGTGTGTGTGGTAGGATACAGTTGCCGAGCCAGCAGGGTGACCATACGATACTGGAGACCATGTGGGGCCAGTGGAGCAGGGCTGGAGTAGATTTGGGTAATGATGGCCTTCCGCGCTACGCTCTGGTAGAACAGCTCCACCACCGTCTGGGGGCTCCAGACTAAGGGGAAAAGAAAACGGAGTTGGATACAGGGATGTGATCAGGAAAATTCAGACAAAAGTATGATATTGGTTTGGGTTATCTAGGCATATTGCAATGATGTATGAATAGAGGGCAATGTCAGAAAAGCAGGAATTCCTGATTAAAACAGGAAAACAAGTAATTGCTTAGGAGAGACGGAGGCTACACAGCACCAGACCTGATCTCTTGCTAGCCATAGCTGGAGAATCAGACAGCTCCAGGACTGACAGGTGCTGTAGGTTGGCATCTCTGGAGGTAGAACACAATGTCAACCAGGCAGAATTCACTGAATTCAATACTGTGTGTTGCGATGGAATATGTGCGTTTGTGTGCGTACATGATGTCAAGAGGCACGGTGGTGGTCAGGCTCTGGGTGATGTGTTTGAGGAGAGAAGCTGAGAGGAGCGGGGGATCAGGTCCTGTTGTAGCTGGAGCAGCTGAGACCCTCCACCCGGGAACACCTGGAGAACACACAGTTAAGTCAAAAAGAGCAGACTGACGTGTGTGTGATGTAGGGCAGGCCATATTTAGTCGACTGGTCAATTGTTTGTTGGTCGACCAAGATTCCTTCAGTCGAGCAGTAACAAAAAAAATATTTCACGGTGTACAAGACACCCGTCTGATAGACAGGCGCACTATGTGGACTAATCCATTGTGGAGGCCGTGAGGATGGCAGTCAATCACTAAGACATGCGCTATTGAAATTGTATATGGTTATATTACCTAAGACCAATGGTGCAACACTAATACAAATATTTTATAACAAATGCACTTTCTCCTGCGTTGGATAGTGGTCGCTATCCACGGTTCTGAAACATCAATGCGCTGTTGAATTGGCGCCTTTTCCTAGACCATGTTGCTGTGTGCATAATAGCAAAGTTAACCAGCATATTGGTGTTGAGAACAATGCAGCAGAGGCAGCAGTTGGAGTTAGCAGAAGAGAAAAAGCCAACTTAATTAGGTCTATAATGAACAGCTTCACTTAAATACACCTGGCTTTATAAATCATACATAAACAGAAATAAGACAGATCCTGCTTCTGTTTTGTGTTTGTTTAATAGCCTACTGATTCTGTGAGCACCAAGCCTCAGCCACTACATGTCGGTCAAACAATTTCACAAATGTGGCTGTTTTAAAATCTTTGCCATGCTGTAAAGGCTTTACACTTTTCCCCATTAGAACAGCCTCTGGTATTACTTACAATTTAGTGTTGTTTACACTTCCAAATATTTATAATAACCCTCCTTTTTCTTGATATTATTGTAATGATGACATTGCTTATTATAATGATGACCAATAGGCTTAGTATAGCAGCCTTGTATGACAACCATCGAGCTGTAGGCCAAAGAGCGCATCCTGTTTATTCTTAATACTGTAACTTAGGCATGTATTTCAATTAGTGATGCACCGATATGACATTTTCAGCCAATACCGATGTCCGATATTTCCTTGCCAAAAAAAACCCGATACCAATACTTAATATTTTAGCGGCCTTAAGTATTCTAGTACAGTTTAATAGTTAACACGGACGCAGCAGTCTAAGGCACTACAGTCTATCACATCCGGCCGTGATTGGGAGTCCCATAGGGCGGCGCACAATTAGCCCAGCGTCGTCCGGGTTTGGCTGTCATTGTAAATAAGAATTTGTTCTTAACCGACTTGCCTAGTTAAATAAAGGTTTATATTGTAAAAATTATATTGTAATCCAACAGCACCTGTTTGGCACATAATATGCATGCAGTGCTTGCTCCTTACCTTTTTCTTTACCCAGTATTTTCCACAACTAGTCATTTATTCCACACATCCGACTTTCCCTTTACCCCCTGAACAACCAGTAAAGATTCCCGTTGCGAGTTGGTTCATCACGTCCTTTGTATTCATTTTGCTGTCACATGTGTTCCGAGTTTGTTATAACCAATTTATTAATGGGATTATGATATGCTATGCTATGCTATAGGTCAGGCCCCATTGGTCCCGTACATGCAATGTATACATGTGTCAAGTAAAGAGAGCAAAGGTTGAGGGAATATGGAATGCTTTTCCTAAACAAATGAGGGATTTCGGTAACAAATTCAGTCAGAAATGGCTGTAATTATGTTGCAGCTTCAGCAACATGGACAGCGTGATAAACACTTGAAGTTTTGTAGTGTTCGCTGCAACATGGAGGAGAGAGACAATGGGTGCTAGTCACACGGTCACTCACTAATTCTTAACACAGCATAGCAAGTCTGCAATTGCGGTCTGTCTGGTCATTAATGTGTCTTAATTATTTCAAACAGTGCGCTTAGAATTAGACAAGCTCAGTGCATATAGTTGCTTTGATTAAAACACACAGGCTGTGTCTACAAAAATAAGTTGTACAATTTCGATTGGTCGAAAGAACAGTTCTCAGTCAACCAAGATTTGTTTTTGTTGGGGTCAGCCCGAGTGTGATGCGTTTGTATTTCTGTCTCAGTGTGTGTGTACTACTACTTACATTGTCTCCTAGACAGAGGTAGTATGAGCAGGTCCCTACAGAACAGGGCTCTGGTCATGGCCATCTGACAGACAACCTGACACACCACAGCTCCCGCCACACTGCTACCATACAGCTGGGACAGACTGATCCGCCATGACATGGACTGGCCTGCTGGGGGGCACACATCAGTTTAAACCAGTCCATTTTCACACAGACTGAGCTCAAACTTTCAGTTTAAGTTCCTACTCAAATAATAATAAAAACTAAACTTACCGATCAATAAATGACACCATATAGAATTATCTGGGCAAATCTGTGTTGATATACAGTACCAGTCATAAGTTTGGACACACCTACTCATTCAAGAGGTTTTATTTATTTTTACCATGTTCTACATTGTAGAATAGTGAAGACATAACATATGGAATCATGATGTAAGCAAAGTGTTAAAATATAATTTTAGATTCTTCAAAGAAGACACCCTTGACAGTTTCGCACACTTAGCATTCTCTCAACCAGCTTCACCTGTAATGCTTTTCCAACAGTCTTGAAGGAGTTCTCACATATGCTGTGCACTTGTTGGCTGTCCTCTCTTCACTGTGCGGTCCAAGTCATCCCATTTCAAATAAATCGAAAATGTACGTCACGTGTGCCGAATACAACAGGTGTAGACCTTACAGTGAAATGCTTACTTAGACTCTAACCAATAGGTAAGTAAAAGAAATAAAACAGTAAGAAGACAGGCTATATACAGTAGCAAGGCTATAAAAGTAGTGAAAAATAGTGCAAAAAAGGTATTTGGTGAATAGGTGGCGTAAAGAAATAAAAACAATAGTAAAGACAGTGAAAAACCATAGCGAGGCTACATACAGTAGCGAGGCTATAAAAGTAGTGAGGAGAAACTGGGATGAGTTAGGGAGTCCTGCAGTGCCAAAATGGCAAACAATGTCTACCTTTTTAACAAGGAGAAACAAATTCACATTGAACCACTTAAAGTGTGAATGGCTACACTTGACAAAAACCCAGTAGGTAAAGAGCTCTCTGGATCTAAAATGGCTACTATACATTCTCAGACACAGATGAATGACAGGTCTTTACCCTCAGCCACAGGTGTCTTTTCCTCTGAGAACAGGTACTCATCAAAATACAGGTACAGGTGCTCCACAGCAAAGCAGGGCACCAGGAATGACAAAGCCCAGGATCAAACAGTCACGTATTCACTGCAATCCAACAACATTATTTTAATATGAAACATGAAAAAAAGTGTTTTAAATGACCAGGTTTCCTTTGTCCCCTTTTGGGTCACATGGTCCCAAATCAACTAAACATATGCAAGAATGTAGTGTAATGTGGTCTCTCTTCCAATCTGTACCTTCAGCACACATGTGGGTTGAGCAGCAGGCCCAGTGGTGTGGCCAGACCCTCCTGGTACTGTAGACAGCAGGCATAGAACTTGGCCCAGAACTCCACCTGTACTCCTCCTGGCTGAACTCAAACTGTTACACTGCTTTGCAGCTAGAGGGGGAGAGAGTCATACATGTAGGAAACGCAGCAGAAACAAGCTGAGAAAAAAGTCAAGAAGGAGACGGTGTATGAGTAAGATGGAGAGAGAATAGGCAGAAAGCAGGGAGACTTGTCTAGCTTACCTCCTTCTCCACAGCGACCGTCACCTCTTTCTTGAGGGTCTCCCATGGGAGATCAGTGATTCGCTCTGTGCCTCTCCTGTAAATCTGAAGGGCTTTGACTATAGCAGAGGCAGTGAATCTCAGGGGGGAGAAGAGCATGTCCAGGTAGGTCTCCTGTCATAACACAATAGATAGGACAAATTATATTTTTTTCTGATGTGGGTAGGCACAAGTGACAATATGGAATAAGAGGATACTGATAAATTGCAATGATGTTTGGATAGAGGGTGATGTCATCAAATCAGGTTCTGATTAATCAGTTAATTTAATAAATTAAATTCAGATTAATTAATTCAAATCCAATTTGATATCAGTGATGAATGTTGTGTTGTCTTACCCTGGGGTCCTGGTCTGCTCCGATGTGGACCTCTTCCTCAGGGCCAGGCTGCACAAACACCTGGTTCCACTGACCTGCCGTGGAACTGTGATGTCACAATGGAGGTAAACAGAGTAGGAAATGGACAGCACTCCAAATTATATTCATTTCCCCCAGAAAACGAAATTCACAATGTTACAGAGATCATCTCTTGATATATAGGCATACAAGTTACAAGTTACACTATCCAAAGGATAATCAAAACATGTCATACTCACTGTTCAAAGTTTATGTATTTCACCACGGTTTGTTTGGTATCGTCCAGCCACAGGCCCCAGATGTCCGTAGAAGTGAGAGCAAAGTCCACCAGTGTCTCCTAATCACACCAGGCCACACAGGAGAGGAGTCAGGCTGACAAAACATTATTTTACTGATGATACTTTCCACACAATATCAAAATTCCAGACCCATTCCAAACCGACAAACATTCTTCCGCAAAGACAACCCCTACCCCACTCTCTCACACACCCTCCACACCTCTCCTTCAGTTACCTGTGTGGCGAACAGTGAGGAGATGTGGTCCAGGCTGTAGCAGTTGTTGTCTGTGGCCACCGGCTGCAGCACAGTGAACTGTCCCCTGGAAGGTACGGCCAGGTAGATGGCCAGACACAGCCCCATGGAGGAGAAGGCTAGCCGCAGCCGATGGCCCCGTCCTGGGGAACGCTTCACCCCCCGGCATGCTGGCATGCATTTCAATATGTCAGCCTCCAGACATGCCTGGTCCTGTAGGGTGAGGGAGGAAACAGCTTGTTAGATTTTTAAAATTACTTATTTTGTTGATATCCAGGTTAATTTTCCTCATATTTTAATCAATTAGGCCTACTTTTAGATCCAAATGAAAAAGGATATAAAGTTGCAATCCATTGGGGTGAAACTGCTCTGTCCATTTGCGATATTACAACAGAGACGTCGCTTTAACAAAAAATAACACTTATTCCCTCAGCAATCATTGCACATGGGATAGAACGGCAGAGTATGTATGTACTACCATTTATTTTGTTCTACGTTTCTTGGGGAGACCAGTGGCACTGATTCACAGATCTCAGCTTTAACAGGATGTTTATTTTATTTAACTTGGCAAGTCAATTAAGGCAAATTCCTATTTACAATGACGGCCTACCCCGGCCAAAGCTTAACACCGGACAACCCTACGGGACTCCCTATCATGGCCGGTTGTAATACAGCTTGGAATCGAACCAGGGTCTTTAGTGATGCCTCTAGCACTGAGATTAATTGCCTTAGACCGCTACGCCACTCAGGACCCCAAAATGTCATGCTTCTGACCACAGAATTCAATAGAACAATCTCTCGATGGGACTGACCCTATAGGACCACACAGTTTATGGTCCTGACACAGAGCCAAGATGAAGGTGTCGTCCTCCAGTTCCCTAACTGCCAGACTCAGGGCCAGGTCCCCAGGGCCCTGCTCACCTCTGGACAGGACACACACGGAGGGTTACACATACACACAAACAAAAAAAACAGGGTCGGTTTACACAATGGGGCGATTACACGGACCACGTCAGTTGGCATCCAGCCAGCCAGTCTCTGCATCACAGAGCTCGTCTTCAGCTCCAGAATGGTCAAGCTGGCCTGTGTGTCGTGTGGGGGCAGTGTGATGACCAGGATACCCCCTGCAGGTGATGCAAGGGCGTAATGGGCCTCTCCTTGGTGGCTGAGCCAGGCTGCTGAGGCAGTGGGGCCTACTGTCTGGCCCACAGGGCTGGGGATGACTCCGCTGTGGGCCGGGTCCTGCAGACTCATTTTCCCCACGTCTGCAAATATGGACTGCATCTGGAGCTCTGTCACCTGCTCCTGTAGGAGAGAGGTAAGAGAGAAAAAAACTATATTTGTATACAGCACAGTGTGCTGGGAAAAGGTTGTTGCTCTGTCTGCCAGAAAAGTAAGAACATTGATTACGTCAACCAATTAAAAACAGAATGTTTCACACAATTTCTCCCCACTCCACTCCGTCGGACATACGATTCATGCATTTTGGTTTAGAAGCACCCTAAAGAGAGACTTACACTGCAGTATGGGGTGTGGCAGCACCAACCGGTGCACAGTCTGGTTGGTGACGATGAGGATGGTGACATTGTTCAGGGTCTCCTGGATGTGTACACCTCCGGGCAGCAGAGGGCAGTGTGTGATCTTGAGTTTAACAACACTGTTCAGTAGGTTGGTGTCCAGAGACTGCTCCACCAGCTGCACTGTGTCCCCGGAGGTGGACCTGGAGAGAAGACGTAGATGAGACAGCAAGTCAAAGCCAGATGGCTTTGGAATGTGCTGGGTGGATGGGAGGAAGTCACAGGATTGCTATAGGGGATACGGGTGTACATCTGTGGATTAAGCAAATGAGGGGGTTGAGGTCAGGTCAGATCCCCTTAAGGGAGAAATTATGGATATTACCCTCTTCCTGTCAAACCATATTTGATGTAAGGATTGAGGAGGAGGGCCTATATTGGAGTATGTACACTTGTGTTGGTGGAAACATGTTTTGTCTAATGCAGCTGTATTGATCCTCTGGGAAGAATAAACTTGGTTAAGCTTTCATAATGTCTGTTGAGTGTTTTACTCAGCATTAGAACCTAATAGTACCTAGTGATGTTACGTTTGATACCGTCGAAATCGCTAAGCAGTTTACTTCGAAGCAGTGGTCCCTCAAGACTAGTCTAGGTGGAGTGGAAACACGCGTGCAAGCAGTTGATCCTGACATCACTTGGGTACACTGCAGCATCCACAGAGAGGCTCTTGCTGCCAAGGGAATGCCTGACAGGGTCTTTAACTTTGTTAAAGCAAGGCCCCTGAACTCAAGTGTTTTCTGCACTATGCAAAGATATGGGCATCGACCATGTAACGCTTTCACAACATACAGAAGTGCACTGGTTATCAAGGGGCAAAGTATTGACATTTTTTTTTAAATTGAGAGACGAGCTTAAAGTTTACTTTAGACAGACAGAGATCATGAGCAAATTGTTCAGCATGCTTTCAAAAAAATCTGGAGGGACAGGATGCTACCCTAAACATAACATTCACTCCAAATTGAAACCTACAACCTGATTTTTGAATGGAATTTACTTGGAATGCTTCCTACACTCAAGGATTATTATTCCCAAACTAATAATTACACCAACAGTTGTTGCCTTCTCACCAAGCTGCTTGCCTATTGTCCTGTAGGCCATCCCAGCCTTGTGCAGGTCTACATTTTAACCCTGATGTCCTTACACAGCTCTCTGGTCTTGGCCACTGTGGAGAGGTTGGCGTCTGTTTGATTGAGTGTGTGGACAGGTGTCTTTTATACACGAAACAAGTTCAAACAGGTGCAGTTAATACAGGTAATGAGTAGGGAACAGGAGGGCTTCTTAAAGACAAACTAACAGGTCTCTGAGAGACGGAATTCTTACTGGTTGGTAGGTGATCAAATACTTATGTCATGCAATAAATGCAAATGAATTACTTAAAAATCATACAATGTGATTTTCTGGATATTTGTTTTAGATTCCGTCTCTCACAGTTGAAGTGTACCTATGATAAACATTAAAGACCTCTACATGCTTTGTCAGTAGGAAAACCTGCAAAATCGGCAGTGTATCAAATACTTGTTCTCCCCACTGTGTGTGTGTGTATATATATATATATATATATATATATATAATTATAGTCCCATTAATCAGTATCGGACTTTTTTGGTCCTCCAATAATTGTTATCGGTGTTGAAAAATCAGAATCGGTCGACCTCTAGTCTCCATTGTATGATTTTTTTTGTGTGCAAATTAACTTGAGTTGACAATGTCATATGTGATATAGCGAAGCACCTGAGTGAGTTGGGTGCACAATTACGCAGGTACCCGAAACAGATGACACAAACAACTGGATTTGTCATCCCTTTCCTGCCCTGCCTCCAGTCCACTTACCGATATCTGAACAAGTGAGCCTCATCGAAATTGCAACAAGTGGTTCTGTGAAAATTGAATTTAATCAGAAGCCACTGCCAGATTTCTGGATTGGGCTATGCTCAGAGTATCCTGCCTTGGCAAATCGCGCTGTTAAGACACTGATGCCCTTGCAACCATGTACCTATGTGAGAGTGGATTCTCGGCCCTCACAAGCATGAAAACTAAATACAGGCACAGACTGTATAAAATTATTTAAAACAGACTCTCTCCAGTACAACCCAACATTGCAGAGTAATGTGCATCCTTTCAAGCACACCCTTCTCATTAACCAGTGGTGAGTTATTCACAATTAACAAATAAGATTTTATATGTAAGATGGTTAAATAAAGAGCAAAATGATTGATTATATTATTTGTGCCCTGGTCCTATAGGAGCTCTGTCACTTCCCACGAGCCAGGTTGTGACAAAAACTCACTCATTCTTATGTTTAATAAATGTATCGTATAGTGTGTGTGGCAGGCTTACACTCTCAAATTAGTCTTTTTTGTCTGACCCTGGTGCAGCTGAAGGTTGATTGTTTGAAGGGGTACGGGACTATAAAAAGTTTGGGAACCACTGTTGTAGACGATTCTGTGCTTCCAACTTTGTAGCAACAGTTTGGGGAATGCCCTTCCCTGTGCACAAAGTGAGGTCCATACAGAAATGGATTGTCTAGATCGGTGTGGAAGAACTTGCCTGGCCTGCAGAGCCCTGACCTCAACCCCATCGAACACCTTTGGGATGTATTGGTTACACCGACTGCGAGCCAGGCCGAATCGCCCAACATCAGTGCCCGACCTCACTAATCCTCGCGGCTGTATGGAAGCAAGTCACCACAGTAATGCTCCACATATAGTGGAAAGCCTAATCTGTCGTTCTGCCCCTGAACAAGGCAGTTAAGACTGTTCCTAGGCTGTCAGTGAAAATAAGAATTTGTTCTTAACTGACTTGCCTAGTTAAATAAAGGTTAAAAAAACTCACCAGTGTATGAATCTGTTGCTAGTGATGGACAGGAGTTTTCCACTTCCCTCATAGTGAAAGCCTCCTGTGCTGTCTGGGTATATCACACTGCCAGGAAGAGCATTCAGACCTGTCGAGAAACCACACATGACAGTCTCAAACTGTTTAGGTCTGACCGGTGGTTGACCACTTGTTAGGTTTGCACCATCACAACCCTCTCTTTGCCCGATAACTAAAAGACAGCTGTCAATAAACGAGGAAAACCCGACTGTGGAAAGCTGCTAACAAACAACTCCTGCACCAGGATACCGATACTTGAGAATGATTTTGGCTAAAGTGGCGTACAGTACGGTTGGCTAACTTTGGTTTAGGTTGGCGCTCGGAGGTAACAAATGCACCTGCAAAGGATACAGTTATCATACTAACTAGCAATATAGCTTGTTGGCCACATGACAGCTACATGATGTCAATAGTTAGCATGCATGGTGGGTCACTCATGACCATATTCTATACACAGTTTCTCTTCCTCATTTTAAAACTGTATTAGCTGGCTTCTCCAGAGAGAACCTCTCTGGCTCTTATAAAACACAAGACCAATTAATTTAGCTACAGTAAAATAAGAAAAATAATACTAGGTGTAGTTAGTATTATGATTAAAAAAACATTTCACAAATAATAGTGATTAAGGACACTCAAATGTCCCAATTCTATAGAATAGAAAAGTTATTGTTGTGTAATTCTGAGCCTTTTGCTTCACACTGACATTTGCACCAACATCCAAGTATTTTCTGGATGTGTCAGAAGGGTCTAATTGGTTCCCCTAATAGTTAATATTGTACAGAAATGTCCTCATTGGACAGAAAGGGTCACACCTCCCACCCACCATTGAGCCATATTATTCTTTTGATCAGAGATTATTTTTTTTATTAAGTAATATTATGTATATGAAATATACAGCATGAGCCAACATTCAAGACAACTTGAAGTCGCAGATTAACCGACTTCCATAGTGTTGCTGTCACAGTAAAGGGCAAACAGTTTGGCTAATGACTCATATCATATCATACATACAGTATACTAAGTCTATACAATGTCAAAGTTTCAAATGGAAAAGATTAGGCTCAACTCTTTGCTGACTCTTTGCTGGTCGATGAACCTAAATGTACATTCATTTGACCTCATATCAATCATTTTATTAAGCAGTACAGTAAAACTGTGTGCAGTTCTGGCTTGGACAAGGCTTACTTACTTACAGTGCCTTCAGAAAGTGTTCACACCCCTTGACTTTTTGCACATTTTGTTGTGTTACAGCCTGAAATGAACATGTAATACATTTAGATTTTTTTTTGTCACTAGCCGACATACAATAACCAAAGTGGAGTTATGATTTTAGACATTTTTATAAATTAATAAAAAAATGAAAAGCTGAAATGTATTGGGAGTCAATAAGTATTCCATCCCTTTGTTATGACAAGCCTAAATAAGTTCAGGAGCAGTGTTTGGCTTGGGCAGGAGCTCACCGGAGCTGAGGACCGGCACCTCACATTTCTACTGATTCAGCTCCTGTGCCTCTAATAGAATATTAGCTCAAAAATATTGTGGAGCTCCTGCACCTAAATATAAACAGTACCGGCACCCAAAATGAGTACTGCCACCTATATCAGAACTTCTAAGCCTATTCACAATGATACTGGGCAGGATGCTGATAGAGGAAACTTGCTGAATAACCAGAGAAATTATAGCCAAAGCCTTTCTTTTAGGCTATTTACAGAAATAGATGTCCTCAATACTTTGCTTGCAATAGCCAACAAGTAATCCACAGGGGTTTCATGATTATTATTGGTTTTGTGATTATCTTACTGACAGAACTCAGGCCATGGGTATTTGCAAAATATTAAATAGCATTTTCAAGGAATAGAGAAGTTAGGAAAGGCTTTCCAGCTTTTTCTGATAAGTCTGAGAATTAGCCATATGTCATCGAGACAACATATCTGCATCTTATCAGCAGAAAGGGGTGTTTTCAATGTCATTGCCAAACTCGTCCAAAAATTGATAATGTTCCGGTAGATTCCACTATATAAGGTGCAGTGTCTGGACCAGTAAACCAACCTCACTTCATTTCCCGAAAGGTAAGAGTGTTGTTCATGTGCTTTGCATTCTCTAGCTATGTCATGCAAGCTACATGTGTAGGATCTTAATTTGACCAGTTTCTCAGCAGGAATATAATCCTGAGGCAAAAGGAAAGGTGATTATAATTAATGGACATTTATGTAGGCATTGATGCATTTTATGTTAGAGCAAATCAAGTCTGACATTTTTAAGTGTAAATTACAAACTTTAGAAGCATTACAAGCCTTGAATATACTACATATTTGCATTTTCTGCAACAACAATGTGATCAAATGAAGATCCTACACCTGTACGACAGGAAAGTTACAGTAAGTCAATTACTTTCTGTGGTGGTATTCAGATTTATTGACAGTGTCTAACCCTGGCAGGTTGTTTGTTGACATGTCTGCATTGAAGTACACTCTGGGCCTTCTGGCCCTGCTTGTAGTGGCCGCCTGGGCCGAGGAGGTGAGTAAAACTCTACTAAACTCTCTACTGTATGTGTTGTGTGTCTGCATCCATGCATGTGTGTGTGTCGTCCATGTAAGTGTGGACATATGCATATTTTGTGAAACAACCTAACTATTCATAGTAAGATATTTGCTGATTTGCAAAGACATTATTTCTCTCTGTCTTTGCTGCATGGTGCCATAGGAGCTCTCTGTCTCTGAGCTGCTGGAGAAGGCCAACAGGAATGTTGGTAAGACAGTTTTTAAATTGTGATATACAATACTCGCCAACACTTTCAGATTACATTATGAGTGATATGAAATATGAAATAAAGAACAAAAAAACCAATACATTATCGCATTGCTTTTCAGTCCAGGACTAGGCTTAATCAGAATCAGGGAAATTGATCCTAGGTGTCACACTTTGACGTCCTGTCCTGTCCCCGTCCCTCCAGTGCATACCCGTAACGAGCCCTTGATTGTGGATGACATCGCCTACGTCAACGAGGCTGAGAGGAACGCTGACCCCTGCACATCTCGCGGCTGCATGTGGCCCAAGTCCAGCGACGGCAGAGTCTATGTGCCCTACGTCATCGCCAACCAGTACTGTAAGTACCATGTCATGATGATATCTTATTTAATGATGTTGGATATTAATTTGAGCTAGTTTGCTAGAGCAGGAAAATAATCCTGCAGCAACAGCAAATGTGGATTGTAAATAATGGATTTGTTTTGTAGGGTTTGATCAAACAAAAAAGGCTCAAATCAAGTCTTACATTTTAAAGTGTAAATTATAAACTTCAGAAGCCCTTTTACACTACATATTAATGTCCTACATCTGTACATGAGTCCCAAACTACTGTATAAAGCTATATAAGTAGGCCATATAAGTAACAACTAATCATTACTGGCCAGGGTTGGGTAGGTTAGGTTAGGTAGGTCTAAATGTAATCTGTTAGTTACTAATTACCTGTCCAAAATTCTAATCAGTAATGTAACTTTTGGATTACCCAATCTCAGTAACGTAATCTGATTACATTCGGTTACTTTTAGATTACTTTCCCCTTAAGAGGCATTAGAAGAAGACAAAAAAGTATGTTACCAATTGAACAACGTCTATTGCAGGCTAAATCTATGTTAAAGTTTACATAGGTGGCCACATATGGAAGTTACATTTTCGTTTTTGGGTTGGTTATGTAGGCTTCTTCTAACCCATCACTTTCTACTACGGACTGACCCTCCATGATATAAACATTATTGTTTTAACCATGTTAAAAGACTACAGTGTTTCTTTACTTTTAGAATATTTACAAACATCGGAGAAAAACAAGATTATATTTTGGGATCTCATGGAGTGTGACAGTTGAACTAAACTCATACAACATTTATAAGTTATATCTTTCAAGAATGAATGGATTTATATAATTTATTTGTTCAAAGAATGGATGTAGCAACTACAGATTACCCCTTTAAGTCTATCAAAAGTGTGCGAGTTTGAGCATGTGTCCATTAGGCCTATGAAGTTTTTGATCAACATGAATTATATTGAGCACTTAAAGCCCCACTTTATTCCATAGGCTGTGATCTGCACTATGCAGCTGTTGCAAGAGCGCATTTTTCACTGGTTTCAAAAACAATGATTGATAGGCACCGTAAATGTTTTGAATTCAACCATTATTGGGTTTAAATACATATTTAGAATTGTGAACAGCCATACACAACAACCAACCGCAAGGCACAAATAGCTAAATGAGAAAGCAGCAGTGTGATTAACATCAATGCCCTATGTAGACATCAATAATACGTGATATCCGTATCGCCGTAGACTACACCACTGCTGTCATCCTGACCTCTAAACGTTTATTCAAATGAAATCATCTTTGGATGCCGACAGCAGTCGCACCGTTGGAAGACATAGCTTGGACTTTATCCTACAAAGCCAATTCCTGCTCTTTTCACACGATCCATCGAACAGATTTTGTGTCATCATAGTGGTCTCTGATTTGTGGTCTGACTTGCTCAGATGGGACAAATTTAAACTTGTGCCTTTTTTCAACTCTGATTTGAATGTCATTGAGAAAACAGAGAAGTGTCAATGATTTTTTTTCGCAAACATCCGTTCTGAATTTAAAGTAATCCTCGAAGTAATCATCTAGTTTTTCAAAAATATCTGTAATCTGACTACTATTTTTGCTGGCAATGTAACGGATTACAGATACCGGTTTTTGTAATCCCTTACATGTAACAGATTACATGTAATCTATTATTCCCCAACCGTGTTACTGGCCATTAACTGTATTGTGTAGCAAGTTTCATGATAGAGTAGTCATTTTTTAACAGTAGTTTTTCTTGTCCCATCTGTGTCCTGCCAGCCACCAGGGAGCTGGAAGTCATTGAGCGTGGTCTGCAGTCCTTTGCAGGCTTCTCCTGCATCAACTTCATCAAGCGCACCAACCAAAGAGACTACTTGCACATCCAGTCCCAGAACGGGTACGTGCACTATGGAATTACATATAATTCATAGGTCCTACTATTCTACATGAGGATCTTTATGACGTGCAGAACCAGGCTGAGTTAGGACCAATTATATATATATATTATATATATATATATATATATATATATATGAACCCTGGACTGCAGATGCTACGTATTGGCCAGTGAGAAGCTTTGAAGCCACTGGTCGGCCATATTGGCACTCCCCAGTTGGAGCAGTCCTCAATGGGAATGATATAATTCTACAGTATTTCAGTATTTCAACAAAATTACATGTATTTAAGTATTTTTTGTAGTGGAGACAGTAACATTAGTACTCTCTACTTCAAGGGAAATGTTTTTATATATTTGTATGTTTAGCTCACACAATATAATTTAAAATTATGCCATCTGTACAATAATAAATGTGTCTTCTTTTGGGGAAATCTGACCAAATTCACATAGAGATTTGAGTTATAGATCTGTCATTCTTGTTGAAAGCAAACCTAAGAAGCAGTAGACCTATTCTACATGCGCTATTTCTATGCTTTCCCTTTCAGTTTTGTACACCAGCTTCAAACAAAAGATATGTCACAGCAGTTTAGATGGTACAATGATTCTCTACACTCTGAAATAAGCCGAACTATTAGAATTTTAGCAACCAGGAAATGGAGGAACCATTTCTGCATATTGCATCTTTAATAAATGCGTTTCTTTTGCTTCCCCCAAGAAATTACAATAGAGGAGGAGTATCAAGATTGCTGCGGGGGCCTTCAATACAGCACCCAGTGTCAGGGTTTATATACATCATTGGTTAGGACAGTTCAGTGTGAGACATGAAACTGCATTATAAGGCATGACACACTTTTGGTAACAGTGTGTGTGTATAAGTACATTTGTGTGGGTCTGACAGAGACAATTAAAACTAATTGCACTGTTACAACTCTGTCCAACCCATTCATGGCAGGTGCTGGTCCTATGTTGGTCGTTCTGGCAATGCCCAGGTTGTGTCTCTGAGCCGATCCGGCTGTGTGTACCACGGCACCACCCAGCACGAGCTCCTCCATGCCCTGGGCTTCAACCACGAACAGACCCGCAGCGACCGTGACAATCACATCCGCGTTCTCCTCCAGAATGTCCAGTCCGGTAGGATCCCTTTCACATTCCCATGTCCCCATATTACCATGTACATACACATACAGTCTATTATATTCTTTGAATGTCCACACGCACACACAAACATGTACATTACAGATGCGGGCAAACACACACACTGTTGCATCGGTCACCAACCGTTGCATTCATTTATTAAGGCATGATAAATCTAACATATTCTCTCTCTTCCAGGCATGGAGCACAACTTCAACAAGATCGCCACCCTGAACCAGGGAACGGCCTATGACTACAACTCCGTCATGCAGTACCACAGGTTAGTCACTATTGTTTTACCACTTTCACACCAGTAGATGTTTAGACAGTTGAATAATTGTCTAACCAGCCTCATAGAATTCTAATTCTGTACAGAGCCTGTGGTTTAACAGTAAGATACCCAGCTCCTCGCACATGTTATTAATGAGGAATTTAACTTTATGTTCAATCCGATTCTTGGTTCCGCCCTTCCTACTGTGTCCCTTTCATCTATCTGACCGATTCTACTTCTAACCTGTCTAGATAAGCGTAAAACCATGCCCAAAACTATAATAATATGGTAAGCCTACCCCCACTCATCCCAAGTGTTCATGATGGTGTGATGTGATTGCAGGTACGCCTTCTCCAAGAACAACCAGCCCACCATGGTTCCCATCCCCAACCAGAACGTGGAGATTGGCAACGCCTCCCAGATGAGCCAGAGCGACATCACCCGTCTCAACAGGCTGTACAACTGTTAAACAGACACCTTGTGTTTCTGTCCTCTCACAAGGTTGCGTCAATGACTCAGTGTTGATATCAGAGTAAAGTTCAATAAACCGGCAAAGATATACGGTATTTTTGTTTCATCATTTTAAAGTCTTAATATATTTTTCTACGGCGTGGATTAAAGTCCTGGGTTGAAATATTATTTTTAATTTTAATCATATTAAATAGCCTACTTTACCTGGGCTTGATTGAGCAGGCGTGGCCCAATGGAAGCAAGGAAATAGTCTCCAAACTGTAAACCCCGCCCACCTGGGACAGTTGGGAGGCTAGAGAAAACACTCAAAGCATTTGAAACATTTTAAATAGTATTTGAACCCAGAGGACTGGTAGATATAGCTGTTTGCACCAATCAAATTGTTGGACACTAGCCCTGCTCTATCACTAGCCCTGCTCTATCACTAGCCCTGCTCTATCACTAGCCCTGCTCTATCACTAGCCCTGCTCTATCACTAGCCCTGCAGAGGTCCCAACTGCAGTCACACCCAATGCTGACCAAAAGGGGGCAACACAATACCACAGAGCTTTGGCAGTAACTGTCTATTCAAATCAAATCAAATTGTATTCGTCAAATGCATCGAATACAACAGGTGTAGACCTTACAGTAAAATGCTTACGAGCCCCATAGTTAAAAAAAAATACGGATAAGAGTAAGAAATAAAAGTAACAAGTAAACAATAACAATAGCGAGACTATATACAGGGGGGGTACCGGTACAGAGTCAATGTGCGGTGGTACCGGATAGTTGAGGTAATATGTACATGTAGGTAGAGTTATTAAAGTGACTATGCATAGATGATAACAACAGAGAGTAGCAGTGGTGTAGAAGAGAGAGGGGGGCAATGCAAATAGTCTGGGTAGCTATTTGATTAGGTGTTCAGGAGTCTTATAGCTTGGGGGTAGAAGCTGTTTAGAAGCCTCTTGGACCTAGACTTGGCCCTCCAGTACTGCTTGCCATGCAGTAGCAGAGAGAACAGTCTATGACTAGGGTGGCTGGAGTCTTTGACAATTTTTAGGGCCTTCCTCTGACACCGCCTGGTATAGAGGTCCTGGATGGCAGGAAGCTTGGCCCCAGTGATGTACTGGGCCGTTCGCACTACCCTCTGGTTGCATCACTGCCTGGTATGGTAACAGCTCGCACTACAGAGGGTAGTGCGAACGGCCCAGTACATGACTGGGGCCAAGCTTCCTGCCATCCAGGACCTCTATACAAGGCGGTGTCAGAGGAAGGCCCTAAAAATTGTCAAAGACTCCAGCCACCCTAGTCATAGACTATTCTCCCAATAGTGCAGCTGTAGAACCTCTTGAGGATCTGAGGACCCATGCCAAATCTTTTCAGTCTCCTGAGGGGGAATAGGTTTTGTTGTGCCCTCTTTACGACTGTCTTGGTGTACTTGGACCATGTAAGTTTGTTTGGTGATGTGGACACCAAGGAACTTGAAGCTCTCAACCTGCTCCACCTCAGCCCCATCGATGAGAATGGGGGCGTGCTCGGTCCTCTTTTTCCTGTAGTCCACAATCATCTCCTTTGTCTTGATTGTGGACTACAGGAAAAAGTGGACCGAGCACGCCCCCATTCCCATTCCCTACCCCGGCCGTCCACTATTGATCCCATGGATGAGTATACTACTGTGTCATCAGACTCCCCATCTCAAACATTAGAATGAATTTGAATCCAGATGATGTTTTAATGCATGAACATTTTAGACACTATTCCCAGGCTCCAGAGTGACAGGTGTCTAAGGCACTGCATCTCAGTGCTAGAGGTGTCACTACAGACCCTGGTTTGATCCCGGGCTGTATCACAACCAGCCTTGATCGGGAGTCCCATAGGGCGGCACACAATTGGTCCAGCGTAGACCGGGTTGGGGGAGGGTTTTGCCGGGGTAGGCCGTCATTGTAAAATAAGAATTTGTTCATAACTGACTTGCCTAGTTAAATAAAGGTTAAATAAATAACATATATTCAACAGAACACATCACCATCCCTGATTTTAAATGCTCAAACTGTTTAAATGTTTGTAAGGCAGAGAACCTACTATCTGTATTACTTAATGTAAGCACAGAGTTGTTTGCACTTCAAGCACACACCACCACCAGTAAGTAGTCTGGATAACCAGACCCGAGGTCAGAGCGTTTTTAAATTGTGGAAGGCGGATGTCTAGAGAGACAAACCAGTAAGTGTGTGGTTGTGATGAAGAGCTGACTAGAAGGATCAGTATATCTTCATTACCTGCCTAAGCCAAATATAGGTTATCACTTTCTGTGAAAGTATAGGTTATAGGGCTACTGTAATTACAAATGAGAGTTTGACGGCTGTCTGCATTTTGACTTGGATCCCAATGGACATGTTTCATAAACACAATTCTTCCATTCTTCCGTCTACTTGAGAAAGAGACACAGACTCTAATTAAAAAGGTTGGTTCTGAAATGCTAAATAGAGTCAAAGTTGAAATCTGATAAGCTTAGTGTTACACATAACTTTATTCAGGATCATTGATCTACACAATAGTATTTGTGGGCCAACTCCTGAATGAGTTTGTCTGTAACATGTAACTTCCTGGTAGGGTTGACTGCCATGCCATGTCGGTGTTAAAGTCATCAAGTTTCTACATCCATTTGAACTGATGTCGGGACCGTTTTTGAACAAGGGTGTCTTTCTCTCTGACGCTTGGTGCCAGTATCACATTCACAACCCCTAGGCTAGGAGTCAATATGAAAGCCTGAGTGGGTGGTTGGGGGGGTGCAAGGGAGGGGGTTAGAGCTGTGGCCCAGTAACTGAAAAATCTGTTGATGTGCCCTTGAGTGAGGCACTTAAACCTAATTTGCTTCAGGGGTGCCTACTACTATGGTTGACCCTGTAAAACATCACATTTCACTGCACCTATTCGGCAAAGGTTTTTATAACTAACCCAAGATAGACCACAGCCTGTCGTTTCCAATAAGATAAAATTAATCATAGTGGGCAGACCAAGCAAGGAGGTGGGCAGAGCCAAGCACAAGCAAGCGAGATCCTATTGGCGCATTCTAGCATGTATTTGCATATTTCTGTTAGGCAACGCCTACTCTGTGAAGTGCTCTTGTACAATAATTAAATTCGACCTTGCACTTCTAAAAAAAAATAATAATAATATTTGAAACTTTTGCAAAGGGTAAAGTGTCCAAAACATATTCAAGTCTGTTCATAACAGATTCTAGTTTTGGTAACAGAAAACTGTATTGAGATAAAACGTTTCATCGAGGAGAAAATTTGCAGAATGTCAGAAAAAATCCATCTCGCTCCATCTTCTCACACTGCCGGCCCCTGTGCTTCCTCTCATCACCATATTTGGTGGTGCGTGGAAATGCCAACCTGATCCTTCAAATTTATACATCCGATTAAACATCTGGCTCATTGTTCTATCGGTGAATCTGGTGAATGTGACAGTATGCATATTTTTTTTTAGCCCATACTTGCCATAGTGCAGACCTAACTTTTTCCACACCTCCTTCCAAACAGAATATATGCTGGGATCTCTCCCTGACAGTCTTGCTGCATGCCTCACACGTTTATCTCCCTAGCAACCTGTCTTCATTGTCTAATCCTTTGTGGTTTGTCATATAATTTCAAACCAGTTTGTGTTTTGATCTGTAGAAGTATATGTAGATCTTGCAATGGGTAATTGCTATGACAAATACTATTTCTTATTTACAAAATGCACTATTATGGGTAAACACACTCCTGCTCCACTTGTTCGACCTAATCCACCTGCTCCTCCTGCTTCGCCTGCTCCTCCTGCTCCTCCTGCTCCTCAAACAGAAGATGTTGGCCCAAAGTTTTAGAGGGAGAGGAAAAAGCACGGGCAGTGAGGACAGTGGTGACTGTTGTTCAGCCACGGGCCGCGGTGGTGACGCAACAGAGAGGTCTGCTTCAGCCATTGGCATCCACTCAGGACAATCAGGAAGAGATGTGGCCCAGTTCTCCATCCCCTCCTCCTCTTCTCCCTACATCCCCTCTTCCTTCTCTCTCTCTCTCTCTCTCTCTCTCTCTCTCTCTCTTCTCTCTCTCTCTCTCTCTCTCTCTTTCTGTTGGTCACTAGTCACTATCCGGACCTTCTGTGTCTCCCCATTTGAAGGTATCGCCAGGACATGCGATTAATCCGGGACAGAGTCATTTTATCTGGTCTGTCTGCCGAATGACCCAAACGCACAAGCACACTGGTACCCCTCCTCCCAGTCCTTCCCACCTCGTTGCCAACAGGAAACTATTGTGCCTACTGTGTGTCCCGACCAAGAGCAAGTCACTGTGAGCCAAGTCCCAAAAGAGGGTTTGTTCGGGAGAGAGGAAGAGGGGCATGTAGCCTAGCCTCAGGTCAGTTCCCCATAGCTGGCCTCATCTATCACTATCAGTCCAGTCCACACACCTCCAGTTACAGAGGCCTCTCTATCTCTCTCTCTCTATCGCTCTCTCTCTCTTTCTCTCTCTTTCTCTCTCTCTCTCTCTATCTCTCTCTCTCTCTATCTCTCTCTCTCTCTTTCTCTCTCTTTCTCTCTCTCTCTCTCTCTTTCTGATTGCTACTTCCTCTGTGGGCTGTCCTGAGTGTCCTCACATCCCCCAGGGAAGACACTCCTTATACTGTGTGTTAGAAACATATCATACATAGGATCATATTTACCCTCCTTGAATATTTACCTTAGTAACGCAACACTGATCTTGGGTCAATATGTAGGGGCATTCATGAGGACTTCTTTTAATCACCTCTTTTAGGTAGGATATCAATTACACAAGGCTTAAAGCCTGTGGGGCCTAAGGACCAGTTATTGTTTACTGCATATAACGTGTACGACAACACATTTCCTATGATGCATTTATCTCCATCATAATATTGCTCTGCAAAAAAATGATAAGCATCCCATAACAACTTTCTATATTGTTAAAAGCTTGAGATAAGCCCCTGTGCTGTGGTTTACCTCAGCTTAAGGCTAATAGTTCTGCAGTACATTGCATGAGCATATTGTATGAGCGTCATGTAAAATAAGGCTTGGTTAGATTACCATTCACATGGGGTCCTCCATGGGAGGTAGGGTAGGTCTACGTCTCCCAAATGGCATCCTATTTCAAAGGTAGTGCACTCTAAGTGAATAATGAGCCATTTGGGATGCAGCTCAGGTCTACTGTTCCCTAACCCCCACTATCCAGACCTGGCCAGTCCCATATCAATAGTTTATGCTGTGATGCCCCTGGCCCCCTCCTTGCACCCGCCTAAGCCTAGCCTCCGCCTGGCCCTGGGAATACTGGACGGCCAATTAGCCTAAACATGATTAGCCAGATTTGGCCCCGAGTCAGTTTTCAATTAGGCCGAGTCAACAGGAATAGTAGCCCCCTTCAGCGGTTTAAAAATAGCTGTTTTGTATATCTTACAGCAGGTGCGGAGTCAACAGTTTACACACAGTAAGTTACACACAGAGGGTAACTGTCAGTAACAAATGAGAACACATTTTCAGCCCCAACTTTGATCATTAGACAATGCATAGGGTCATTTTGCCAAGATCTTGAAAGTATGTAGAATACAGTCCAATTAGATTATTGTTGTGATAACTATATTTTGTATATCTTTTGTTTATGCTTTCACACCTTTAAGTTTCAGTTCCTTTGACACTTAGGAAGCAATAGAGCCATAAACAAAGTACCCATACAACCATCACCATCATATAACCATTCAACCATCACCACACCACACCATCACCACACCGCTCATTTGGAAAGAAATGCAATTATATATTTTGTGAGTGTGCGTGCGTTGTTAACATCTGCCCAAGTTATTGCCCAGATCTTCCAGTCTGGACAACCAGACGACGGGTCCGGAACGGCAATCCAAATCTGGACATCTGCTGCCCATCCTTGTGTCGGCCTGTTCCGCTTGTAGACATCCTACCCGGGTCGACCACCAGAGGGGGACTGCAACGGCGATCACCAACCGGACATCCACTGTCCATCCTTGTGGTGGACTGCTCCACTTTCAGACATCCTACCCGGGTCGACCACCAGAGGGGGACTGCAACGGCAATCACCAACCAGACATCCATTGCCCATCCTTGTGTTGGACTGCTCCACTTTCAGACATCCTACCCGGGTCGACCACCAGAGGGGGACTGCAACGGCGATCACCAACCGGACATCCACTGTCCATCCTTGTGGTGGACCACTCCGCTCTCAGACAGCCTACCAAGGTCGACCACCAGAGGGGGACTGCAACAATGATCCACAGCCAGGACATCACGTTGTCAGGATTTGGCCAGGGTTGTTCCGGGTTTTGGTCAGTAGATGCCCCCATTGTGCTTTTTGTCCTTATGTTTTTCCCTTGATCCCCATTAATTATTTGCACCTGTGCCTCGTTTCCTCTAATTGTATTTAAACCCTTAGTTTCCCTCAGTTCTGTGCTCTGTGTTTGTATGTTAGCACCCTGCCCTAGTGTTCTGTGTACTCTTGTCGATTCCGGGTGACGCTCTTGTGGTATTCTGTTTTTTTGTTTTTGTTTATTTTTTGTTAGTTTCTTTTGAGGCCTTTTTGTGCTTTTCCTACCACCTTTTGGATTTGCCATTTTTTGTATTTAAGGATTTTTTCTTTATTAAATACACCGTCTTAAGTACTGCTGTCTGCCTCATCTTCTGGGTTCTGCTGACTATTCGTGGCTCAGTTGGTTAAGTGACTGTTTCTCACTCTGGAGACCCAGGTTCGAAACCGGGTCCTGACACACGTGGTCATTATTTTTATGTTGGTTTGCAACTTGCAGGATAATCACAAGATTGAACCCACCAGAGGGGGACTGTCACAACGTGGCCTTTTGGGTGTATATCGTGGGTCCCCCCCTCCTTGTCTCTCCTTCTCTCTCACACGTCAGGTTTTACAATGGTCATAAATACCTGGTAGAAACTGCCATGCAGTACTGAGGGAGAGAGTCTACCAATCTCTAAAATGAGAGAACTAAACAATGTTTCTACTTTTGAGAATGTGGGAATGGTCCGTGGACACTTAAGGGACAGTCGTGACAAGTGTGCTTCATTTGGTGATCTCGTGAAGGACAGGAAACACATATAACTATATCTCTTAAAGTGTACATTTCCCAGCTGTCAGTTTTACATCTAAATATTGTGAAACGTATGTGATTAAACATGAAACTACTTGTGAAAAGATGGAATGTGATGTTAACCTTCTAAATGAGAGTATGCATTTTCATACAAAGATTAACTAGTCAGTGGCCACACCCCCGTGAGCCCAGACATCACATTAGGTGTCATAGAACCGCCCATTTTTCCACAGAGTATAAAACCCACTTCCTACAAAATATACATTAAGTCAGCGAGCGAGTCCCCATGTTGGAATGGCTACAATTCTATAGACCATTAGACCACACAGCTGTAGTTTTGGCTACACTGCTGGAAATAGTTCAACTCTGAGACTATCGATCACTATAGAATAAGAGCAAATCTTAGATGTATAATTACTATTCTGCAGCTATAAATTACGTAAGTCTAGTACGAGAATACCTACAACCGACATTTCAATGATTATATTTCCCGCTCTTTCTCAGTCCCCACCCCTTTCCTTGGTCTACCAAGCCGTCCTATCGGCTTTGTCCACTAGGGACTTTTTCTATATATCATGTAGTAACCCAAATATCTACTGTCTGTTTGTTATGTAATTTTGAGTGCTTATCTAGTTAGTTAGTAAATAAATAATTAAGCCAATTTGTATGTCGCTGATTCATGATTTAGGCTAGGGTTCATGCAGATATCCAAGGTTTTGTGACGTTCAGTAATGAGAACTGATGAGGTAATAATAATACATTAATGAGAATGACTAATTGATCTGATGTTGAATATCTGAAGAGTTATATTCGGAAAATTATAACTCTGTAAATCTCAACATTTTCCATGGTGCCCTGACTTCTTAGTTAATTAATGTTTACATGATTAGTTTAATCACGTAATAATTAAACCCAGCGAACTGATTTGATATAAATAAGTCTTGACATTTAATGATAGTCCAGACACGACAACTGTAAATCGGCCACTCAAGAATATTCACTGTCTTCTTGGCAAGCAGCTCCAGTGTACATTTGGCCTTGTGTTTAAGGTTAGTGACCTGCTGAAAGGGGAATTAATATCCCAGTGTCTGGTGGAAAGAAGACTTAATCAGGTTTTCCTCTAGGATTTTGCCTGTGCTTAGCTCCATTTTATTTATTTTTTGTCCTGAAAAACTCCCCATTCCTTAACGATTACAAGCATACCCATAATATGATGCAGCCACCACTATGCTTGAATATATGGAGCGTGGTACTCAGTAATGTGTTGTATTGGATTTGCCAGAAATATAATATTTTGTATTCAGGGCAAAAACGGAATTGCTTTGCCACATTTTTTACAGTATTTCTTTAGTACCTTGTTGGAAACAGGATGCATGTTATGGAATATTTGTATTCTGTAAATGCTTGGTTCTTTTCTCTCTGTCATTTACTGTAGGTTAGTATTGTGGAGTCACTACAATATTGTTGATCTATCCTCAGTTTTCTCCTACCACAGCCATTAAACTCTGTAACTGTTTTAAAGTCACTCTTGGCTTATGGTGAAATCCCTGAGCGGTCTCCTTCTTCTCTGGCAAATTAGTTAGGAAGGACACCTGTATATTTGTAATGACTGGGGTGTACTGATACACCCTCCAAAGTGTAAATAACTTCACCATGCTCAAAGGGATATTCAATGTGCAAAGGGATATTCAATGTGTTCAATGTGCATGAAAAATCATGCCAAACACTATTATTGCACACGGAGTGAGTCCATGCAACTTATTATGTGACTTATTAAGCACAGATTTACTCTTGAATTTATTTAGACTTGCCATAACAAAGGGGTTGAATATTATTTTTTTCAATACATTTCAGCTTTCATTTATAATTAATTTGTAAACGTTTTGAAAAACATCATTCCACTTTGACATTATAAGGTATTGTGGGGTATTGTTAAACATAATATATTTTGAATTCAGGCTTTAACACAAAAATGTGGAAAAGTCCAGGGGTGTAAATACTTTCTGAAGGCACTGAGCCCCTTTCATCCAAACAGTCCCCATAATCTCCAACTAATGACACGTTTCCCTTCAGCACCATGATTGAGAAAGGGGATGGATGGAAAAGATTATCTCTGCATGACATCTCCAGCAATGTCCAGCGATCTGCATCTGATTTCGACATGAGTTTTGGATTTGACGCATGACAGGAGCCAGGACAATAATAGGCTACGTCTGCGAGCCAAGGGCCTGGGCCACATCTTAAATGAACAGCACACAGACTGACTGGCAGCTGTCCACTGATTGCACCTGTAGGTGTGGTAATTGAGACAACCCAGTACTGTACTTTACACACTTAATTCTAACTGTGACATACAGTACGAAGCTAAGAGAGTCTGTGGAACAGAGAAATGGGACATCCTGTGGAAGTGACATCACCAAGGTATTCCACTGTGTGTGTAATTTCAAAGCAGCAATGGCACCAGCTATATAACAGTCCAAACACAAACGCCCGTCAGTAATTATCGCATGCCTACTGTACATCATCACAATGCTATTTGACCCAAATAGTGTATCAAGGCAATAAATAATCAGGCAGCAGGGATCAACTCTGTAATCCTAAATGGTACATCTGGAAACCCCAGTATAACTCATTCATATCAATAGTCGATCATCTGTCGAGACTGCAGAGCCATTATTGACAGCATTGAAATAAATGGTACCAGAAATGATACATGATCTATCGATCCAAAGGCATATCTCAGGCCACAGATCTAGATTACAAGCCTATAGGTCTCTGGGCCTACATGTAATAAAAACGTTTAGGCTATGAGGTAATAATTGCAGGAAAATATAACCTGTAAAAAAGGTGTATATCCTGGATATTTTAGCTGACATTATGCACTTTGAATATTTGATATAATTATACAAAACTGTGAATGATATAGGCTACTGTATCTATGGTGCATTCTTAGGCATATGTTATCCCAATAGGCCGAAACCGTTACTCTGACTGTCGGCATGTTAATATAACTCATGACAACACAACATGAAGACCATCCTTCATCAGGCTATGTTATTCACACATCCACCGATTCCACACAGTCATCGGAAGGGTAAGAGGTAGCCTAGGTTGTAAGCCTTGGCATGGTGGGTTGAGGCAGAAATAGGCCACAGCCTTGGCTACACTTGTCCCCACCACAAAATGTTTTGTCACTCTTTAGCCACCGCGCAACGCACCTCCTTTCAAATTGAGAACGCATTCTCATCTGGAATACGCCTAGGGTCCACGCCTACTGCCCTTAACCAACCTGCGCTCCCCGAAATGCCATGGTCTGGTCTAGTCTAGACTGTCTCATTCCCGGAGACACATTTTTCTCTCGAGTGTTTTTACAATTTGAGGCTACAGTCGTATGTGAAATTTGCATTCAGCAGCGTAGTAGTTAAAGTGGTACTGAATGCGTTGTTTTATGTTCTGTGTGTTGCCCGCACTCCAGCAGACCGCTACAGTAGGAAGATGGCGTCGGAGGGAGCGAGCGGGGAACAGCGTCCTCCGATACAAACACTGGCAACAACAGTGCTTGGAAGTGTCGAAGCGGTAAGCCCTTTTCATATTATAGCCAGGTCTATATGTTTCTATATTTGCATGATTCGTTTCGGAATAAAGGCACCGGGCACAGGAATAATGAATACAGAAAGACGGTGCATTTCTCTATGAACCTGAGTGTTCATCTTGAAGCAACAGCAAGATGTTATTCTTGTGACAATATAGCGAACAGCAAAACAAAGGTTCTCAGATTTTTTTCCAAATAGACTATAAACATATGATCTAAGTCTGTTATGAGAATTAAAATCAAAGGAATTGGGTTAATATATTTCTCACACCTCAAAAAACTCAGTCTGTTGGCACGGCCGATATGGGGAAGCGTAGTTGGCTATAAAGCACTGATTTGCGGTGTTGTAATACAGTTGTTACAGTGTGGTTAAAACGGTGGTTTCAATGTGTAGGCAACTTACATTTGAAACACAATTTATTTAGGCTATAGGTTTGCGCTGGCTCGTCTTCTGAATAAGCAACGATATATAGGGCGCTGCTTTTGAGATGGTTGTTCAATGCACAATGCTGTAATTCTTCTCTATACATCAAAAGCTCTAAGTTGAAACAAAATATGTTAATGGTTGGTTTGTGCTTTGTGTCATTGTGGCTTCAATGTGAATATATTGTTAACTGATGTAGCCTACATGCAAATTTGCGTTTGAAAAATATTGCCTTTATGGTTAGAAAAGAAAGGCCTATATAGGCGATTCTATGAGGACCCCCAAACCAAACCACTACAATCCAATATTCAGCAGCACTTGGCTGAACATAAAGCATTTTTGGCTATTTGCACTCAAAAAACCTTTTCCGTATTCTGTAGGCCTACTAATACTTCAGATTTGACCTGTGACCAATAGAACAGTATTAGACATCTTGAATCTTAGTGAAAGTGTTTGTTTGTCTGCAGTCTCCTGACTAATCAGGCTGAGTTGCACTTGTTTACACTCATCTATCTGGGACTTCTCACACTGGCCCCTCATCTTGCAGACAGGCAGGTTACAACATACATATGTGCCAGGTCAGCAGCTTGCTACCCCTCTGTGCAAATTAATCAATATTTTGCCCCGCGGGAGGGGTCCGTGGTACCTTTCTCTGGTTGTGGTATGCTTGGATGGTTCCATGTGCTCTGTTCAGTCAGACCATTGCTGTCTATCGACCAGTCAGTCAATTCATGCAGAATAGGCACTGGGCTGGCCAGTCTCCCATTAGCCCTTGACTTTACCATGAACGACGCCTATTCTATATATGTTTATATGTAATTGACCATTTCTTAAGCATTTGCATATTCTTATAGGGCACAGGAAATACAATAACTGTTCTGGGTTTGAGGCTCAAAGGCTATTGACATGATTGACTGGAAGATCCCCTTGGGGTGGGGGGAACGAGACAGGCAGGTAGCTGTTGAAATGGGAAGAAGAGAAGAGATGTGGGTGGTGGTAGAAGAACAAGGGTCGTTCCACCTCAAAAAGCACAAGAAAGAGGAGTTTCCACACCTACCATCTCAGATTGTTCTGAAATCGGTTGTGTTGTTAGTTGCACTTTCTTTTTTTTTGTGTTGATTGCACCCAAATTGGCCATTTTAATGTATAGGATTTAGATAATATTCAATAAATATAGTACCCAACATCCGATTTGGACCAAACTTCTTCCTACCAATGAGTAAGACAAACAAATTAAACCCAGCTAGGGACACCCCACACCAATCAAAATCACATCAAATTTTATTTGTCACATGCGCCGAATACAACCTTACAGTGAAATGCTTACAAGCCCTTAACCAACAATGCCGTTTTAACCTCTTACATCTATGGGGGCGCTATTTCATTATTGGATAAAAAAACGTGCCCGTTTTAAGCGCAATATTTTGTCACAAAAAGATGCTCTACTATGCATATAATTGACAGCTTTGGAAAGAGAACACTCTGACGTTTCCAAAACTACAAAGATATTGTCTGTGAGTGCCCCAGAACTGATGCTACAGGCGAAACCAAGATGAAACTTCAAACAGGAAATGAGCAGGATTTTTTAGGCTCTGTTTTTCATTGTCTCCTTATATGGCTGTGAATGTGCAAGGAATGAGCCTGCCCGATCTATCGTTTCCCCAAGGTGTCTGCAGCATTGTGATGTATTTGTAGGCATATCATTGGAAGATTGACCATAAGAGACTACATTTGCCAGGTGACCGCCCGGTGTCCTCCGTCGAAATTGGTGCGTCATCTTCAACTGCACGTCTTTTTCCAAGCGATACAGTGGAGAAAGTAGACATCCACGAACGATATGTCAATGAAGAGATATGTGAAAAACACCTTGAGGATTGATTCTAAACAGCGTTTGCCGTGTTTCAGTCGATATTATGGAGTTAATTTGGAAAACAGTTTGCCGTTTTGATGACTGAATTTTCGGGTTTTTTTGGTACCCAAACGTGATGTACAAAACGGAGCGATTTCTCCTACACAAAGAATCTTTCAGGAAAAACTGAACATTTGCTATGTAACTGAGAGTATCCTCATTGAAAACATCCAAAGTTCTTCAAAGGTAAATGATTTTATTTGAATCCTTTTCTGGTTTTTGTGCAAATGTTGCCCGCTAAATGCTACGCTAAATGCTACGCTAAATGCTACGCTAGCTATCAATACTCTTACACAAATGCTTGTTTTGCTATGGTTCAAAAGCATATTTTGAAAATCTGAGATGACAGTGTTGTTAAGAAAAGGCTAAGCTTGAGAGCTAGCACATTCATTTAATTTAATTTGCGATTTTCATAAATAGTTAACGTTACGTTATGCTAATGAGCTTGAGGCTATAACTGGATACAGGTTTTTTTCATAGCCAAACGTGAATAAAACGGAGCGATTTGTCCTACACAAATAATATTTTTTGAAAAACTGAACATTTGCTATCTAACTGAGAGTCTCCTCATTGAAAACATCTGAAGTTCTTCAAAGGTAAATGATTTTATTTGAATGATTTTCTTGTTTTTGTGAAATGTTGCTGGCTGAATTCTAGGCTTATAGCTATGCTAGCTATCATTACACAAATGCTTGTTAAGCTATGGTTGAAAAGCATATTTTGAAAATCTGAGATGACAGTGTTGTTAACAAAAGTCTAAGCTTGAGAGCAAATATATTTATTTCATTTAATTTGCGATTTTCATGAATAGTTAACGTTGCGTTATGCTAATGAGCTTGAGGCTATAAATAGCATCCCGGATCCGGGATTGCTCGACGCAAGAAGTTAAGAAAATACCTTAAAAAGTAAGAGATAAGAACAACAAATAATTAAAGAGCAGGAGTAAATAACAATAGCTGGGCTATATTCAGGTGGCACCGGCTATATTCAGAGTCAACGTGTCAATGTGCGGGGGCACCGGTGTCGAAGTAATTTAGGTAATTATTTACACTTGGGTAAGAGTTATTAAAGTGTCTATGCAAAGATAATAACAGAGAGTAGCAGCAGCGTGGGGGGGGGGGGTAGTCTGGGTAGCCATTCCCACCCTAACAACCAGTATTCAGTATCAGTTCTGTATGTTTCACAAGTAGTATGAAGATGTGGTTTGGAGTATTGCTTCTCTGTACTATGTTATGTAATTGTACTCCTGCACAAATCAACTCAGTACTGGTACCCCGTGTATATAGCCAAGTTATCGTTTCTCATTGTATATTTATTATTATATTTGTTATATACAGTGCCTTGCGAAAGTATTCGGCCCCCTTGAACTTTGCGACTTTTTGCCACATTTCAGGCTTCAAACATAAAGATGTAAAACTGTATTTTTTTGTGAAGAATCAACAACAAGTGGGACACAATCATGAAGTGGAATGACATTTATTGGATATTTCCAACTTTTTTAACAAATCAAAAACTGAAAAATTGGGGTTAGGGTTCTAACATGGCCAGCGAAGAGCCTAGATCAGAATCTCATTGAGCATGTCTGGGACCTGTTGGGGACTGGTGAGGGCTAGGGCCATTCCCCCCAGAAATGTCCGGGAACTTGCAGGTGCCTTGGTGGAAGAGTGGGGTAACATCTCACAGCAAGAACTGGCAAATCTGGTGCAGTCCACGAGGAGATGCACTACAGTACTTAATGCAGCTGGTGGCCACACCAGATACTAACTATTACTTTTGATTTTGACCCCCCCTTTGTTCAGGGACACATTATTTCATTTCTGTTAGTCACATGTCTGTGGAACTTGTTCAGTTTATGTCTCAGTTGTTGAATCTTGTTATGTTCATACAAATATTTATACATGTTAAGTTTGCTGAAAACAAATGCAGTTGACAGTGAGAGGACTTTTTAAAAATGTTTATGTTGTTTACAAGAGTTAATGGTTTCCATGTGATGGTCTTCAATGGTAAAAGTCCCAACACACACTGTATAGTGTTTTACAATGGTAATGGTATTGGGTTGGGTTTAATGGTAAATATCATAATATATATATTGTATAGCTGATATAGCTGATTCATGATATATCTTTTTGTTGAAAAACACAATACTGACATGCAATGAATTGTTTTGTTAGGGTAATTCCTAGCCCATTTCTCCATCAAAGTTTTGGGCTTGTAGGAAAAGTCAAAGTGATAGCCCTCTCAGTGAGCTGCCACTGTTGGACCATTCAACGGGAGTTGGGTTGAAGTATTAGGTTGCTAAGAGACGGACAAACTGAATTGCTTTCATGGAGGACTGACTTGCTTTCATGGAGGACTGACTTGACTTGTGAGGATGACCACACAGTTTATTTTCATCATGAGCAAAATCTATTGGTTTTCTACCCAAAGTAGCACACTAAAATGGATAATAGAGTGTGGTGGTATAGCAGGAACAGAGGCATCCACTGGTCAAAAACGGGTACTTCCACACTTCTTTATGGTAACTTCAATGACAAATTTCTCTGAACAGGGAAAAAAAAACATCACCAGATTCACAGGGAATATATTACATAGTATGAAGAAGCAATACTCCAAGTCACAGCTTTATTTTATACTTGTCAAACATAGAGAGCTGATACTGTATACTGGTTGTTGGGGTGGGATTGGCGTGGGGTGTGGAGGGTCCGTTGGTGGTTTCTGACAAAAAATGTCTTACTCTTTGGTAGGAAGATGTTTGGTACACATCTGATGTTGGGTAATATATTTATTGAATATGATCTGAATCCTATAAATTAAAATGGTCAATATGGGTGTAATTAATTAGCTTAAATTTAAACAAAATTATGTTTCAGGAATGCCAATCTTACCTGTTTCCAACTACAGAAACGATTTCAGAACCATCTGAGATCGTGGGTGTCATGGCTTGCTGAAATGACATGAAATGACTCAGAAGGCAAGAAAAGCAAGAGAATGTAAGAAAGTAATGGAAGGGGGCAGAAAGAAAGCAAGAGCGAGATGGAAGGAAGGAGGCCAGAGATAGAGCAGTGAGAGAAGGAGAGGGGAGGGGGTATGTACACCGGAGACGTTTCTAAATTGGTCTTAATTTCAGTGATTCAGCTGGCATAGCTCAGAGTACCGTGTCAGTGTCAGGCAAGCCAGCCCGCCAGCCCAGCTCTACTGAGTGCGTTCAGTGCACACTGCACTCCTTCCCTTGCTTTTACGGCCCGGAGGCTAGTTTACACTTAGCATTCAGCTGAACAGGTGCCTCGAGGACAGCACATCAACCAACCATCCGTCCTCTCCAGTAATATGGGTCAGATCATTTGACCTGTTTGGGCTAGAAGCAAGTCGTTTTCTCTGTAGTAATGGTGCAACCATGATGCTAACGATATGCACTCTGGTTTTTCTCTAGGGACTCGGAAACAATGGTACAGCGAAGCCTTATGATTACAACAATTATTATCTGGAATAATTTTTTCTAGGCTCATTGTGCTCCCAAAGTACAACTCCTGGTGGCACAGCAAAATATTTAGTCGCATTATAGAGTCCTGCCTGCAACACCCTCTTTTGTTGGCCCTCGGTCAGGGAGTTTCTTTTCTGAAGGGCCCTTGAGGACCGGTTCACTTGGTTTAGAGAGGGGTCAGAGGTTGATGAATGGTGGTGGTAGGGCCACACTGGTCAGTGATACTGGTATCATCACAGCCCTAGTTTCTAAGCATATGCAGTAACATTTTCCAATGTAACAAAAACACGAGGCCTTAAAGCTTGAAGCTGGTCTTCAGTCTTGTCCTCTTCAGTGTGTCCCAATGGGAAGTGACATAGTCCTGATTAACTCCAGTACAGTGAGGAGTTAGCTGAATACTAGCCAGGCTCCTGCCCTTTGCAGGCAGCACAGCACACCACGTCTGCTTCCCAAATGACTCCCTATTCCTTATGTAGTGAACTACTAGGGCTCTGGTCAAAAGTAGTGCACTATATAGGGAATAGGCTACCATTAGGAACTTAACTCACGGCTCTTGGAACAAATTAGCCTTAGCTTCCCTCACCTGCTCACTGTGCAGAAATGCAGGAGGGAGACATGCCAACCGAGTACATTGACGAAGACCGGGGGCCCACATGACAGCATCACGTACAGGCTTTGGTTGGGATAGTGTCATGCAAGCCTTCGAAGACTTCCAATTCTCCAAATGGCTCACTGGCAGCAGTACAGCATGGGGATAATGCTGCGTAGGGGTTGGGAATTCATTTGAAAGCTTGAAATAAAGTGAATCAATCGCTGGATTCTTCATTTTTAACCCCATCCTACAGTGCCTTGCGAAAGTATTCGGCCCCCTTGAACTTTGCAACCTTTTGCCACATTTCAGGCTTCAAACTTAAAGATATAAAACTGTATTTTTTTGTGAAGAATCAACAACAAGTGGGACACAATCATGAAGTGGAACGACATTTATTGGATATTTCAAACTTTTTTAACAAATCAAAAACTGAAAAATTGGGCGTGCAAAATTATTCAGCCCCTTCACTCTCAGTGCAGCAAACTCTCTCCAGAAGTTCAGTGAGGATCTCTGAATGATCCAATGTTGACCTAAATGACTAATGATGATAAATACAATCCACCTGTGTGTAATCAAGTCTCCGTATAAATGCACCTGTACTGTGATAGTCTCAGAGGTCCGTTAAAAGCGCAGAGAGCATCATGAAGAACAAGGAACATACCAGGCAGGTCCGAGATACTGTTGTGAAGAAGTTTAAAGCCGGATTTGGATACAAAAAGATTTCCCAAGCTTTAAACATCCCAAGGAGCACTGTGCAAGCGATAATATTGAAATGGAAGGAGTATCAGACCACTGCAAATCTACCAAGACCTGGCCGTCCCTCTAAACTTTCAGCTCATACAAGGAGAAGACTGATCAGAGAGGCAGCCAAGAGGCCCATGATCACTCTGGATGAACTGCAGAGATCTACAGCTGAGGTGGGAGACTCTGTCCATAGGACAACAATCAGTCGTATATTGCACAAATCTGGTCTTTATGGAAGAGTGGCAAAAAGAAAGCCATTTCTTAAAGATATCCATAAAAAGTGTTGTTTAAAGTTTGCCACAAGCCACCTGGGAGACACACCAAACATGTGGAAGAAGGTGCTCAAAATTGAACTTTTTGGCAACAATGCAAAACGTTATGTTTGGCGTAAAAGCAACACTGCTCATCACCCTGAACACACCATACTCACTGTCAAACATGGTGGTCGCAGCATCATGGTTTGGGCCTGCTTTTCGTCAGCAAGGACAGGGAAGATGGTTAAAATTGATGGGGAGATGGATGGAGCCAAATACAGGACCATTCTGGAAGAAAACCTGATGGAGTCTGCAAAAGACCTGAGACTGGGACGGAGATTTGTCTTCCAACAAGACAATGATCCAAAACATAAAGCAAAATCTACAATGGAATGGTTAAAAAATAAGCATATCCAGGTGTTAGAATGGCCAAGTCAAAGTCCAGACCTGAATCCAATCGAGAATCTGTGGAAAGAACTGAAAACTGCTGTTCACAAATGCTCTCCATCCAACCTCACTGAGCTCGAGCTGTTTTGCAAGGAGGAATGGGAAAAAATTTCAGTCTCACGATGTGCAAAACTGATAGAGACATACCCCAAGCGACTTAAAGCTGTAATCGCAGCAAAAGGTGGCGCTACAAAATATTAACTTTAGTGGGCTGAATAATTTTGCACGCCCAATTTTTCAGTTTTTGATTTGTTAAAAAAGTTTGAAATATCCAATAAATGTCGTTCCACTTCATGATTGTGTCCCACTTGTTGTTGATTCTTCACAAAAAAATACAGTTTTATATCTTTATGTTTGATGCCTGAAATGTGGCAAAAGGTCGCAAAGTTCAATGGGGCCGAATACTTTCGCAAGGCACTGTAGCTTGGTTGGGGCTGTTCTGAAGGAAATAGATTGCCATACTTTCTAAGGGCTTCAATCTTACTGTAACTTGGTTTACTTGCTTGCATGACTAAAATGATTTTACGGTATCTCAAGTAGAGGTCGACCGATCATGATTTTTCAACGCCGATACCGATTATTGGAGGACCAAAAAAGGCCAATACCGATTAATCAGCCGTTTTTAAAAATGTATTTGTAATAATGACAATTACAACAATACTGAAAGAACACTTATTTTAACTTAATATAATGCATCAATAAAATCAATTTAGCCTCAAATAAATCATGAAACATGTTCAATTTGGTATAAATAATGCAAAAACAAAGTGTTGGAGAAGAAAGTAAAAGTGCAATATGTGCCATGTAAAAAAGCTACCGTTGAACCTTTTACGGCTGCTGTACCTGTACAGGAACCAAATCACCGAAAATTCCAGAGCGCCAACTAATTGTACTCGATACAACTCAAACTTTCATTAAAACTCACATGCAAGGTACTCAATTAAAGCCACACTCGTTGTGAATCTAGCCAACATGTCAGATTTGTAAAATGCTTTTCGGCGAAAGCATGAGAAGCTTTTATCTGATAGCATGCGGCCCCCAGAAACACACAAAGGGGACGTAAACAAAGAGATTAGCGTAGCCGGCGCTACCCAAAACGCAGAAATAAAATATAAAACATTCATTACCTTCGACGAGCTTCTTTGTTGGCACTCCTATATGTCCCATAAACATCACAATTGGGTCTTTTTTTCGATTAAATCGGTCCATATATACCCAAAATGTCCATTTATGAACACCGTGAAATCCAGGGAAAAAGTCACCTTTCCCAACGCGACATCATTTTTTAAAATTCATAAAGTTGCTTATAAACTTTGACAAAACACTTCAACCTACTTCTGTAATCCAACTTAGGTATTAGTAAACGTTAATAAACAATCAAATTGATCACGGAGCGATCTGTATTCAATAGCTACAAGTTTGGAAAACTAAGTTCATTTTGTCACCTCCAGTTTTTCCAGCTGCGGACCCGAAGACAGGATGTCCCATTCACTAATCTGACCTATAAAGATAAAGATAAATAAGGATAAAGGTCCCTGGAAATCACAACACTGGCGACATCGTGTGGAAGCTGTAGGAATTGCAAGCCCAGTCCCATTAATTATGGCAAGCCATAGACAATACCGAGACTGGCGGATGGATTTTTTCTTTGTCGATTTTGTGATCAGGTTTTCTTGCGATTTTGACCACGGAACTCGTTCTGTTATAGTCACAGACACCATTGAACCAGTTCTAGAAACTTCAGAGTGTTTTCTATGCACACATACTAATCATATGCATATACTATATTCCTGGCATGAGTAGCAGGATGTTGAAATGTTGCGCGATTTTTAACAAAAAGTTTCGAAAATTCGCTGCAGCCATAACAGGTTTTAAGTTCCTTGCTCAGAACATTAGAACATATGAAAGCTGGTGGTTCCATTTAACATGAGTCTTCAATATTCCCAGGTAAGAAGTTTTAGGTTGTAGTTATTATAGGAATTGTAGGACTATTTATCTCTATACGATTTGTATTTCATATACCTTTGACTATTGGATTTTCTTATAGGCGCTTTAGTATTGCCATTGTAACAGTATAGCTTCCTCCCCTCGCTCCTACCCGGGCTCGAACCAGGAACACATTGACAACAGCCACCCTCGAAGCAGCGTTACCCATGCAGAGAAAGGGGAACAACTACTCCAAGTCTCAGAGCAAGTGAAGTCACCGATTGAAACGCTATTAGCGTGCACCCCGCTAACTAGCTATCCATTTCACATCGGTTACACCAGCCTAATCTTGGGAGTTGATAGGCTTGAAGTCATTAACAGCGCAATGCTTGAAGCACAGGGAAGAGCTGCTGGCAAAATGCACGAAAGAGCTGTTTGAATGAATGCTTACGAGCCTGCTGGTGCCTACCATTGCTCAGTCAGACTGCTCTATCAAATCATAGACTTAATTATAACATAATAACACACAGAAATATGAGCCTTTGGTCATTAAAATGGTAGATTCTGGAAACTATCAATTCGAAAACAAAACGTTTATTCTTTCAGTGAAATACTGAACCGTTACGTATTTTATCTAACGGATGGCATCCCTAAGACTAAATATTGCTATTACATTGTACAACCTTCAATGTTATGTCATAATTATGTACAATTCTGGCAAATTTATTATGGCCTTTGTTAGGAATAAATGGAATTCACACAGTTCGCAATGAGCCAGGCGGCCCAAACTGCTGCATATACCCTGACTGCTTGCCCGGAACGCAAGAGAAGTGACACAATTGCCCTAGTTATAAGAAATTAATGTTAGCAGGCAATATTAACTAAATATGCAGGTTTAAATATATATATACTTGTGTATTGATTTTAAAGAAAGGCATTGATGTTTATGGTTAGGTACATTGGTGCAACGACAGTGCTTTTTACGCAAATGCGCTTGTTAAATCATCACCCGTTTGTCGAATTAGCTGTGATTCGATAAGAAATGAACAGGCACTGCATCGATTATATGCAACGCAGGACACGCTAGATAAACTAGTAATATCATCAACCATGTGTAGTTAACTAGTGATTATGTTAAGATTGATTGTTTTTTATAAGATACGTTTAATG
The DNA here is from genome assembly GCF_036934945.1 of Oncorhynchus masou masou. Taxonomy (NCBI): domain Eukaryota; kingdom Metazoa; phylum Chordata; class Actinopteri; order Salmoniformes; family Salmonidae; genus Oncorhynchus; species Oncorhynchus masou. The sequence continues at coordinate 14,805,012 of NC_088233.1, read as the reverse complement.
CTAGCTAGCAACTTACCTTGGCTTCTTGCTGCCCTCGCGTAACAGGTAGTCAGCCTGCCAGGCAGTCTCCTCGTGGAGTGCAATGTAAGGCAGGTGGTTAGAGCGTTGGACTAGTAACCAGGTTGCAAAACCCCCGAGCTGACAAGGTAAAAATCTGTCGTTCTGCCCCTGAGCAAGGCAGTTAACCCACTGTTCCTAGGCCGTCATTGAAAATAAGAATGTGTTCTTAACTGACTTGCCTAGTTAAATAAAGGTGTAAAAAAACTAAAAACAATATAACATTTTTAAAAAACAAAAAATTAAATTGGCAAATCGGTTTTCAAAAATACCGATTACCAATTGTTATGAAAACTTGAAATTGGCCCTAATTAATCGGCCATACCGATTAATCGGTCAACCTCTAATCTCAAGCCATTAGAGTCTTACGATGTCTTGTCATCCAGACACAGTATTGGAACGCCTACTATTTAGGAACACTTTGAACTCCAGCAGCCTGCTGAAAGACCAGGCTTGTTTCATAGGTTATATATTCTGTCTGTGATTTAATTGATCTTTATGAAGTAGGCTGCTGGATTGATGATGAACATGGAGAAACATTGGCAGGGATTCAGAATTATGATAGACAATCACGTATCTGTGGCAGAGTGATTGAATGTCACCAAATTGAACAGGTACAAACGCATCTGCCTTAGCAGAGATAAAATAGAGCGCTTGTGACTAGAGGCTAGGAGCTCGTCTCTCCCTCCCTCTCCAGATTTTATTTTAATTTATTGGTTTATTGAACAAATAGCTGTGCAAAAACAAAAGCTCAGCTGAAAGAAATTAGAATGAAAAATGGAATTGGATGTTCTTCTATTTCCATCCCCTAACAAACACAGCTGATTAATCAAATTGCATTCTAAACTGAAGAGCATGATTAGGTGATTATTGGAGTCAGGTGTGTTAGCTGGGGCAAAACTGTGACACCAATCAGAGGACTGAAGTTTGCCACCCCTGTATCTAGTGCTATAAGAGAGGGTTTCTCTGCAGATGTTCTTGCCAAGTAACTTTATCACCTCCAATCTTATCTCAGTGCACCTCTCAGCCTGTGAGGTTGCATCATTTTCATTTTACACCTATATGAATTTAGTTAAACTCCCAATATCATCTTAAGTTGTGGAAGAAGGATGACAGACAAGTTAGCTTTATTCAATCAGAACAACGAGTCGTCAGTCTGTCATCTGTCAATCAGTTTGATAGTGTCGTCTCTATCATGGAATGTAGACGAACCAGAAGCAGCCGCCGTTCCAATGTTCTCTCTCCTCGCCAAAAACTCTACTGGTAAACCCAGGAATGTATAGCCAGCCATTTCTCAGAGAGCTTGGAAACACTTTTAATTGATTGATGACGCAAAAGCAGAAAGTGGTCTGGTCACTCACAATTACCTCTATCCTCCATCCCAATCCATCTGTCCGTTGTCCCTGTGGGTCCAAATGGCCAAATCAGCTTTTAATGATGTGGCTAAATGTAGTTCGACCTTAATGGCCACAATGTACAGCCAGACATTCAGCTTCATTATAACAAACCTTAATGAGACCCATCTGAGGAGTGTTAGTCATCATGCACATTTCTAACTCTACTGTTTTATTGCTGTTGATGCAGTTTTCAGTAAGTTGGTGCTCTGACGTTTCATGTCCCTCTTTGCCAAAACATTTGTCATTTCCCTTGGATTTGATTACAAACATGCATATTTATGAGTGTTTTCTAAGAAGAGAGTATAATATTGTATAAAAATGTGTGTCCCAGTTACATTTAAAAATAAACTTTTTAATGCATCTCGCACTGTTAATATGTGATAAGTAAGATGTATTTATTTGTGTGTGTGTGTTGTAGAAATGTGAGTTTAACATGGATAATCTGAGCAAGCCGGAGCTCCTGACCCTGCTCAGCATCATGGAGGGGGAGCTGGAGGCCCGGGACCTGGTCATAGAAGCCCTGAGGGTGAGTCTGGATCACACACACACACACATACACATACACACACTCACTCACTCACTCACTCACTCACTCACTCACTCACTCACTCACTCACTCACTCACACACTTGTATTCAGCATCTACTAAAGTGTTTACTTGTGTGAGATATGGATGATAGTTGTGTACACATTGTTGTCTTGGCCTCTGTTCTCTGTGTTTTGAACTACGTGGCTCTAACACAGTTCTGTCATGTTTATACTAGAAATGGTATTGTGGCCATGTGGCATTACTCAGACAGGGCTTGTAGTTCAGTGAGCTGTTTCATCCCACTGTAGTAAACATGTAATGAGTGTTGAAGTAAGCAGACCTGCAGGTGTGCTACTCACTACTTTCTCAACGTGGATGAGATTTCAGATCATGGCATGTAGATAATGTGGACGAGGTTAGGTGAACAGATGAGGTTTTACATTATGGATGACAATGTTACTGTATGTGGAGGGATGAGGTTATGTGAACAGATGAGGTTTTACATTATGGGTGACAAGGTTACTGTATGTGGATGGATCAAATCAAATCAAATTTATTTATATAGCCCTTCGTACATCAGCTGATATCTCAAAGTGCTGTACAGAAACCCAGCCTAAAACCCCAAACAGCATGCAATGCAGGTGTAGAAGCACGGTGGCTAGGAAAAACTCCCTAGAAAGGCCAAAACCTATGAAGAAACCTAGAGAGGAACCAGGCTATGTGGGGTGGCCAGTCCTCTTCTGGGTGTGGCGGGTGGAGATTATAACAGAACATGGCCAAGATGTTCAAATGTTCATAAATGACCCGCATGGTCCAATAATAATAGGGCAGAACAGTTGAAACTGGAGCAGCAGCAAGGAGTCATCATGTCAGGTAGTCCTGAGGCATGGTCCTAGGGCTCAGGTCCTCCGAGAGAGAGAAAGAAAGGGAGAATTAGAGAGAGCACACTTAAATTCACACAGGACACCGAATAGGACAGGAGAAGTGCTCCAGATATAACAAACTGACCCTCGCCCCCCGACACATAAACTACTGCAGCATAAATACTGGAGGCTGAGACAGGAGGGGTCAGGAGACACTGTGGCCCCATCTGAGGACACCCCCGGACAAGGCCAAACAGGAAGGATATAACCCCACCCACTTTGCCAAAGCACAGCCCCCACACCACTAGAGGGATATCTTCAACCACCAACTTACCATCCTGAGACAAGGCTGAGTATAGCCCACAAAGATCTCCGCCACGGCACAACCCAAGGGGGGGGCGCCAACCCAGACAGGATGATCACATCAGTGACTCAACCCACTCAGGTGACGCACCCCTCCCAGGAACGGTATGAGAGAGCCCCAGTAAGCCAGTGACTCAGCCCCTGTAATAGGGTTAGAGGCAGAGAATCCCAGTGGAAAGAGGGGAACCGGCCAGGCAGAAACAGCAAGAGCGGTTTGTTGCTCCAGAGCCTTTCCGTTCACCTTCCCACTCCTGGGCCAGACTACACTCAATCATATGACCCACTGAAGAGATGAGTCTTCAGTAAAGACTTAAAGGTTGAGACCGAGTTTGCGTCTCTGACATGGGTAGGCAGACCGTTCCAGAAAAATGGAGCTCTATAGGAGAAAGCCCTGCCTCCAGCTGTTTGCTTAGAAATTCTAGGGACAATTAGGAGGCCTGCGTCTTGTGACCGTAGCGTACGTGTAGGTATGTACGGCAGGACCAAATCAGAGAGATAGGTAGGAGCAAGCCCATGTAATGCTTTGTAGGTTAGCAGTAAAACCTTGAAATCAGCCCTTGCTTTGACAGGAAGCCAGTGTAGGGAGGCTAGCACTGGAGTAATATGATCACATTTTTTGGTTCTAGTCAGGATTCTAGCAGCCGTATTTAGCCCTAACTGAAGTTTATTTAGTGCTTTATCCGGGTAGCCGGAAAGTAGAGCATTGCAGTCGTCTAACCGAGAAGTGACAAAAGCATGGATTCATTTTTCTGCATCATTTTTGGACAGAAAGTTTCTGATTTTTGCAATGTTACGTAGATGGAAAAAAGCTGTCCTTGAAATGGTCTTGATATGTTCTTCAAAAGAGAGGTCAGGGTCCAGAGTAACGAATGAGGTTATGTGAACAGATGAGGTATTACATTATGGTTGACAAGGTTACTGTATGTGGATGGATGAGGGATGAGGTTGTGGTACAGATGCGATCGATGATGTGGTTAAAGTGAAGCCAGTTTGCATTGAGGTTACTAGCTGTCCTCCTCGGGGCTAAGTAGCAAGTTATTTCTGAAACAACCTTTCAAGACTGTCTCTCTCTCTCTCTCTCTCTCTCTCTCTCTCTGCTGTATTTAGGTCAGAATCAGCATCGGCGTGTTTTGCCTAGTGTTCCACTTTCAGCTGTCTTGTCCTCTTAAACTTTTTAATAGGTTTCTTAATGTGGAATAATTGAATAGTTCTGAGACCAGGGCTGTAGACAGGACAGAGACCAATCTCTCTGTTTTCTCTTAGCCTCTGGAACATTACACTGAAATCTGCTCATTGTTCTCTATTCTCTAAAAATGTGCTTGTAGATATTGACGTTTTTCTTTGATGTAGTCCGTTTTTGTCCTTATCGATCTGTCTGGCATTGAACAGTGTTTTCTGTTCTTCTTCTCCTTGCTCCTTGCTTCTCCTTCCTTGGCTTTAGAGCAGGGATCATCAACTAGATTCAGCCGTGGGTCAATTTTTTATTGAGCAGATGGTCGGGGGGCCAGACATAATGAAAAAATATATTTTTTGACTGCCAATTGACCACAAGAAGCCTAAACAGATATAATATTTGACTAAAACATAATCATTTCAACCCTTGATTACATTTGGGAATATTGTCCTGCGTATGGTGCCGTCTTTCGGTGTGTTCTGTCTCTGTGATCATTCAAAATCCCATGGCGCTTATTGTAGGAGTAGGGGTGTTCACCCCGGGGGTGCTGGCTAAATTCCCAATCTGGCCACATTCCATCATGGCCATTTAATCATCCCCCCTCATTCCTAATGGGCATATATCACTCCGCACCTCTCCACCTGATAGCTGATGTGTGGTGAGTGTTCTGGCACAGAAATGGTCTCTGTGCTTCATTGAGGTGGGTGCAGCTCATTGGTGGTGGATCAGCTGAGTTTCCCCCTAAAGAGCTTTGAGTGAGTCAGTTGGTAGAAAAGTGCTAAATAAATCTAATCAATTATTATACATTTGTATTATTTGTGTACAATCACACATCTCTCTATAATGCTGGTGAATACTTGGGAACAGATTTCCTGTGTCTTTTATAACCAACAATTACATTTTGTTTTGCTCAGAAAACTTGGGGGGCCAAGTTTCCGCCCACGGGCCGCCAGTTGGGAAGCCCTGTCTTAGAGGCTGTGTAGCTGTGTAGCTGTGCTTAGTTTGGATCTACATTATACTACACCCATCTCTCATTCCTTCTGTTTCTCTCCCTATCCCTTTCATTCATTCTTTTTCTCTCTCTCTCTCTCTCTCTCTCTCTCTCTCTCTCTCTCTCTATCCCTGTCATTCTCTCTCTCTCTCCCTCTCTCTCACTATCATGCTCGCTCTCCCAAACACTTTCATTCTCTTTCTCTCTCTCTCTCTCTCTCTCTCTCTCTCTCTCTCTCCCTCTCCCTCTCCCTCTCAATTCAATTCAAGGGGCTTTATTGGCAAAGCAAGTGAGGTAGATAATATACAATATATATATACATGTACAGTGTTGTAACAATGTACAAATTGTTAAAGTACACAAGGGAAAATAAATAAACATAAATATGGGTTGTATTTACAATGGGGTTTGTTCTTCACTGGTTGCCCCTTTCTTGTGGCAACAGGTCACATATCTTGCTGCTGTGATGGCACACTGTGGAATTTCACCCAGTAGATATGGGAGTTTATCAAAATTGGATTTGTTTTCGAATTCTTTGTGGATCTGTGTAATCTGAGTGAAATATGTCTCTCTAATATGGTCTTACATTGGGCAGGAGGTTAGGAAGTGCAGCTCAGTTTCCACCTAATTTTGTGGGCAGTGAGCACATAGCCTGTCTTCTCTTGAGAGCCATGTCTGCCTACGGTGGCCTTTCTCAATAGCAAGGCTATGCTCACTAAGTCTGTACATAGAGCTTTCCTTAAGTTTGGGTCAGTCACAGTGGTCAGGTATTCTGCCACTGTGTACTCTCTGTATAGGGCCAAATAGCATTCTAGTTTGCTCAGTTTTTTTGTTAATTCTTTACAATGTGTCAAGTAATTATCTTTTTGTTTTCTCATGATTTGGTTGGGTCTAATTGTGCTGCTGTCCTGGGGCTCTGTGGGTTGTGTTTGTGTTTGTGAACAGAGCCCCAGGACCAGCTTGCTTAGGGGACTCTTCTCCAGGTTCATCTCTCTGTGGGTGATGGCTTTGTTATGGAAGGTTTGGGAATCGCTTCCTTTTAGGTGGTTGTAGAATTTAACGTCTCTTTTCTGGATTTTGATCATTAGTGGGTATCGGCCTAATTCTGCTCTGCATGCATTATTTGGTGTTCTATGTTGTACACGGAGGATATTTTTTGCAGAATTCTGCATGCAAAGTCTCAATTTGGTGTTTGTCCCATTTTGTGAAGTCTTGGTTGGTGAGCGGACCCCAGACCTCACAACCATAAAGGGCAATGGGCTCTATGACTGATCCAAGTATTTTTAGCCAGATCCTAATTGGTATGTTGAAATTTATGTTCCTTTTGATGGCATAGAATGCCCTTCTTACCTTGTCTCTCAGATCGTTCACAGCTTTGTGGAAGTTACCTGTGGTGCTGATGTTTAGGCCAAGGTATGTATAGTTTTGTTGTGTGCTCTAGGGCAACAGTGTCTAGATGGAATTTGTATTTGTGGTCCTGGCGATTGGACCTTTTTTGGAACACCATTATTTTGGTCTTACTGAGATTTACTGTCAGGGCCCAGGTCTGATAGAATCTGTGCAGAAGATCTAGGTGCTGCTGTAGGCCCTCCTTGGTTGGTGACAGAAGCACCAGATCATCAGCAAACAGTAGACATTTGACTTCGGATTCTAGTAGGGTGAGGCCGGGTGCTGCAGACTTTTCTAGTGTCCACGCCAATTCGTTGATATATATGTTGAAGAGGGTGGGGCGTAAGCTGCATCCCTGTCTCACCCCACGACTCTGTGTGAAGAAATGTATGTGTATTTTGCCAATTTTAATGCACACTTGTTGTTTGTGTACATGGATTTTATAATGTTGTATGTTTTACCCCCAACACCACTTTCCATCAATTTGTATAGCAGACCCTCATGCCAAATTGAGTCGAAGGCTGTTTTGAAATCAACAAAGCTCCTACTCCTCTCTTTCTCTCTGGCATCTTGCTAAAAAATAAAGCCCTCTTTACTGCCGTTTTGATTGGACATCTCCATTTTGGATAGATAATTCTTTGTGTTGATGTTTGTTTAGTGTTTTCCAATTTTCCCTGTGGTGGTTAGAGTCTATGGATTCTTCAATTACATTGAGCTGATTTCTGATGTGCTGTTCTCTCTCTCTCTCTCTCTCTCTCTCTCTCTCTCTCTCTCTCTCTCTCACACACTATCTCTCTCACTCCCTATCCCTTTCATTCTCTCTCGCGCCCTCTCGCTCTCTCTCACTATCTCTCTCTCTCCCTATCCCTTTCATTCATACACTCTCTCTCTCTCTCTCTCCCTAACCCTTTCATTCATACACACTCTCTCTCTCTCTCCCTAACCCTTTCATTCATACACTCTCTCTCTCTCTCTCTCTCTCTCTCTCTCTCTCTCTCTCTCTCTCTCTCTCTCTCTCTCTCTCCCTAACCCTTTCATTCATACTCTCTCTCTCTCTCCCTCTCTCTCTCCCTAACCCTTTCATTCATACACTCTCTCTCTCTGCTCTTACTCCTCTCTTTCTCTCTGGCATCTTGCTAAAAAATAAAGCCCTCTTTACTGCCGTTTTGACTGTAACACAAAGACTCTGCTGTTCTCCCTGAGATAAGGTAGCTTAGCGGTTAACAGCGTTGGGCCAGTAACCGAAAGGTCGCTGGTTTGAATCGCTGAGCCGGCAAGGTGGAAAAATCGTCTGTTCTTCTCTTGAGCAAGGAGGTTAACCCCTAACAACATCTGTGCCGATGACGTTGATTAAGGCAACGCATTTCTCTGATTCAGAGGGGTTGGGTTGAATGCGGAAGACACATTTTTGTTGAATGCATTCAGTTGTGCAACTGACTAGGTATCCCCCTTTCTCTATACAACAGACTAGGTATCCCCTTTCCCTATACAACTGACTAGGTATCCCCCTTTCCCTATACAACTGACTAGGTATCCCCCTTTCCCTATACAACTGACTAGGTATCCCCCTTTCCCTATACAACTGACTAGGTATCCCCCTTTCCCTATACAACTGACTAGGTATCCCCTTTCCCTATACAACTGACTAGGTATCCCCTTTCCCTATACAACTGACTAGGTATCCCCTTTCCCTATACAACTGACTAGGTATCCCCTTTCCCTATACAACTGACTAGGTATCCCCTTTCCCTATACAACTGACTAGGTATCCCCCTTTCCCTATACAACTGACTAGGTATCCCCCTTTCCCTATACAACTGACTAGGTATCCCCTTTCCCTATACAACTGACTAGGTATCCCCCTTTCCCTATACAACTGACTAGGTATCCCCCTTTCCCTATACAACTGACTAGGTATCCCCTTTCCCTATATAACTGACTAGGTATCCCCTTTCCCTATACAACTGACTAGGTATCCCCCTTTCCCTATACAACTGACTAGGTATCCCCTTTCCCTATATAACTGACTAGGTATCCCCCTTTCCCTATACAACTGACTAGGTATCCCCTTTCCCTATACAACTGACTAGGTATCCCCCTTTCCCTATACAACTGACTAGGTGTCCCCCTTTCCTTTTACAACTGACTAGGTATCCCCTTTCCCTATGCAACTGACTAGGTATCCCCCTTTCCCTATACAACTGACTAGGTATCCCCTTTCCCTATACAACTGACTAGGTATCCCCCTTTCCCTGATTGCTACGAGAAAAGGGCAACCAGTGAAGAACAAACACCATTGTATATACAACCCATATTTATGTTTATTTATTTTTTATTTTGCACTTTAACTATTTGCATATAATATGACATTTGAAATGTCTTTATTATTTTGGAACTTTTGTGAGTGTAATGTTTACTGTACATTTGTATTGTTTATTTAACTTTTGTTTATTATCAACTTTCCCATGCCAATAAAGCCCTTAAATTGAATTGAGAGAGAGAGAGAGAGAGAGAGAGAGAGAGAGAGAGAGAGAGAGAGAGAGAGAGAGAGAGAGAGAGAGAGAGAGAGAGAGAGAGAGAGAGAGAGAGAGAGAGAGAGAGACAGAGACAGAGACAGAGAGACAGAGACAGACCCCCCACCCACATGCTCTGTTGAAGCAGGATGGATGTGGGCCAGACAGGATGAGGATAACTAAACCCCTCATATTGGCAGAAGGAACACCAGCTGGCTGCGGGCAATAGCACCGTCGATATCATACACATAGATAATACTCCTGTTCTCTTTCAAAGCCACTACGCTACAAAACACCAGACGACCCAAACCTACACCCACTCTCTCTAATGTCCCCTCTGAAATGTTGTCCAGACAGATTACAGTGGTATCTGAGTTTGTTTGTGGCACTTGGGCGTTATTAATAGGCTTTGGTGGTGTCGATTAATTAGCGTGTGGCTAAAGCTGGCTGAGCCGGGGCTATCAGGTTTCACCCCGGAGAATAGAAGGGGCCGTAAACAGATTATCCAAACGAGACCAGTCACATGATAAGTACAGCAGCAGCACAGCCCTCCCTTTCTTATGGTGGCTGAGGCTCAGTCTGTCTGTGATCAGCTGTCAACAACCAGGGTTTTGTCCAAAAGTAGAGTAGGAACTGTTCAACCACTTGATCGAAGACTGGATACATTTTGTTAAGATGTTCAAATGGCCCTCGCACATCTGAACTGTCTTTGTTGCAGGTGCACGGTAACAGTTGGATAAGATGAGTAAAGAGAAGAAACCCACACACCTTTGGACATCTTCCGTAGGCACAGCATGTCAGCCAGTGTCCAAAAACTATGTTAATCCAACACATTGCCTTAGATTCATTTTAGAGTCCTCCCTGTTACTGATCGGTAATGACTGGATGGGTGAAAACTGTATGGTTGAGTACTTGATTAGACTCATGCAATCCACTTACATCAGTGATTATCTCACAGCAGTGAGGAAGGAAGCATTTTACAGGCTAAGTATTCCAACAGGACACGGGTACAGCAGCCTAGGTCTATATTCATTCCGCCCACTGCTGACTTGGTTGGTTCATGGTCATGACGTAACCTTGCTCTCAACAACAGAGATCTCCTGTATGAGTGAGATGCTTTGGTACCCTTATCCTTAAGCCATTGTGTAGTCAGCTTTTATGCATGGAATAACAGGATGCCCCAAGCAACTATGGTTTCTTGTGTCACGTTATATCTAATGATCTATGCTATTTAAGGCATGGCCTGTTGCTGGGAATTTTTCCGACAATTCCTCTCTCTCGCTCTTTATGGACAGACTGGGTGTCTACAGAGGCAGATCTACACGGGTCTTAAGTTATTTTAACCCTCCTCTCTCCGCCACACATTAGCAAATTAGCATCGAACCACCCAACCATCCAACCACACGACTCCGCGGTCTGCATAGCAACCAGACCCCCTCCTGCCTAGCAACAGAGCCCTCGTGAAGCTTTTTGGATGGTGTTACACCCCTGCTGAGTGCTGACTGACATCGCCTCTTCTGATCGTAAAAGCTTTTGAATAGCCGACTACTCATTGTACCACAGCTCCCCCCACATCAGAGGAAGTGGGATCACCTGTTACTCCACGTCCCTGGAGGCTTATTTATTTTGACTGTGATAGAGGGGAGGATTTGAAGCCCTGTCAGGCAGAGACAGGTTAGTCTGGAGACCATGGAGTTGAGAGAGCATGTCCAAGAGAGGCAGGCGGGCGTGGCCAGGCGGTCACTCATCTGTCTGTCTGTGTCGTTGATCGTGTCCATCTCCCTCTCTTCTCCCTTCCACTTTCTATCCATCTCCCTCCCCTCTCCCTTCCCCTTTATATCCATCTCCCTCCCCTCTCCCTTCCACTTTCTATCCATCTCCATCCCCTCTCCCTTCCCCTTTCTATCCATCTCCCTCCCCTCTCCCTTCCACTTTCTATCCATCTCCCTCCCCTCTCCCTTCCCCTTTATATCCATCTCCCTCCCCTCTCCCTTCCACTTTCTATCCATCTCCCTCCCCTCTCCCTTCCACTTTCTATCCATCTCCCTCCCCTCTCCCTACCACTTTCTATCCATCTCCATCCCCTCTCCCTTCCCCTTTCTATCCATCTCCCTCCCCTCTCCCTTCCACTTTCTATCTATCTCCCTCCCCTCTCCCTTCCCCTTTATATCCATCTCCCTCCCCCTCTCCCTTCCACTTTCTATCCATCTCCCTCCCCTCTCCCTTCCACTTTCTATCCATCTCCCTCCCCTCTCCCTTCCCCTTTATATCTATCTCCCTCCCCTCTCCCTTCCACTTTCTATCCATCTCCCTCCCCTCTCCCTTCCCCTTTCTATCCATCTCCCTCCCCTCTCCCTTCCCCTTTACATCCATCTCCCTCCCCTCTCCCTTCCACTTTCTATCCATCTCCATCCCCTCTCCCCCTTTCTATCCATCTCCCTCCCCTCTCCCTTCCACTTTCTATCCATCTCCCTCCCCTCTCCCTTCCCCTTTCTATCCATCTCCCTCCCCTCTCCCTTCCTATCCATCTCCCTCCCCTCTCCCTTCCACTTTCTATCCATCTCCCTCCACTCTCCCTTCCACTTTCTATCCATCTCCCTCCCCTCTCCCTTCCCCTTTCTATCCATCTCCCTCCCCTCTCCCTTCCTATCCATCTCCCTCCCCTCTCCCTTTCTATCCATCTCCCTTCCTATTTCTATCAATCTCCCTCCCCTCTCCCTTTATATCAATCTCCCTCCCTTCCCCTTTCTATCCATCCCCCTCCCTCTCCCTTTCCTATCCATCTCCCTCCCCTCTCCCTTCCCCTTTCTATCCATCTCCCTCCCTCTCCCTTCCACTTTCTATCCATCTCCCTCCCTCTCCCTTCCACTTTCTATCCATCTCCCTCCCCTCTCCCTTCCACTTTCTATCCATCTCCCTCCCCTCTCCCTTCCACTTTCTATCCATCTCCCTCCCCTCTCCATTCCAATCCATGTCCCTCCCCTCCCCTCTCCCTTCCCCTTCCTATCCATATCCCTCCCCTCTCCCTTCCTATCCATCTCCCTCCCCTCTCCCTTCCACTTTCTATCCATCTCCCTCCCCTCTCCCTTCCACTTTCTATCCATCTCCCTCCCCTCTCCCTTCCACTTTCTATCCATCTCCCTCCCCTCTCCCTTCCACTTTCTATCCATCTCCCTCCCTCTCCCTTCCACTTTCTATCCATCTCCCTCCCCTCTCCCTTCCACTTTCTATCCATCTCCCTCCCCTCTCCCTTCCACTTTCTATCCATCTCCCTCGCCTCTCCCTTCCCCTTCCTATCCATATCCCTCCCTCTCCCTTCCTATCCATCTCCCTCCCCTCTCCCTTCCACTTTCTATCCATCTCCCTCCCCTCTCCCTTCCACTTTCTATCCATCTCCCTCCCTCTCCCTTCCACTTTCTATCCATCTCCCTCCCTCTCCCTTCCACTTTCTATCCATCTCCCTCCCCTCTCCCTTCCACTTTCTATCCATCTCCATCCCCTCTCCCTTCCACTTTCTATCCATCCCCCTCCCCTCTCCCTTCCACTTTCTATCCATCTCCCGCCCCTCTCCCTTCCCCTTTCTATCCACCTCCCTCCCCTCTCCCTTCCACTTTCTATCCATCTCCCTCTCCCTCTCCCTTCCACTTTCTATCCATCTCCTCCCCTCTCCCTTCCCTTTCTATCCATCTCACTCCCCTCTCCCTTCCCCTTTCTATCCATCTCCCTCCCCTCTCCCTTCCCCTTTCTATCCATCTCTCTCCCCTCTCCCTTCCACTTTCTATCCATGTCCCTCCCCTCTCCCTTCCCCTTTCTATCCATCTCCCTCCCCTCTCCCTTCCCCTTTCTATCCATCTCCCTCCCCTCTCCCTTCCTATCCATCTCCATCCCCTCTCCCTTCCCCTTTCTATCCATCTCCCTCCCCTCTCCCTTCCCCTTTCTATCCATCTCCCTCCCCTCTCCCTTCCTATCCATCTCCCTCCCCTCTCCCTTCCACTTTCTATCCATCTCCCTCCCCTCTCCCTTCCACTTTCTATCCATCTCCCTCCCCTCTCCCTTCCACTTTCTATCCATCTCCCTCCCCTCTCCCTTCCTATCCATCTCCCTCCCCTCTCCCTTCCTATCCATCTCCCTCCCCTCTCCCTTCCACGTTCTATCCATCTCCCTCCCCTCTCCCTTCCACTTTCTATCCATCTCCCTCCCCTCTCCCTTCCACTTTCTATCCATCTCCCTCCCCTCCCCCTTCCACTTTCTATCCATCTCCCGCCCCTCTCCCTTCCCCTTTCTATCCATCTTCCTCCCCTCTCCATTCCTATCCATCTCCCTCCCCTCTCCCTTCCACTTTCTATCCATCTCCCTCCCCTCTCCCTTCCACTTTCTATCCATCTCACTCCCCTCTCCCTTCCCCTTTCTATCCATCTCCCTCCCCTCTCCCCTCTCCCTTCCCCTTTCTATCCATCTCCCTCCCCTCTCCCTTCCACTTTCTATCATCTCCCTCCCCTCTCCCTTCCACTTTCTATCCATCTCCCTCCCCTCTCCCCCTTTCTATCCATCTCCCTCCCCTCTCCCTTCCACTTTCTATCCATCTCCCTTCCCTCTCCCTTCCCCTTTCTATCCATCTCCCCCCTCTCCCTTCCCCTTTCTATCCATCTCCCTCCCCTCTCCCTTCCACTTTCTATCCATCTCCCTCCCCTCTCCCTTCCACTTTCTATCCATCTCCCTCCCTCTCCCTTCCACGTTCTATCCATCTCCCTCCCTCTCCCTTCCCCTTTCTATCCATCTCCCCCCCTCTCCCTTCCACTTTCTATCCATCTCCCTCCCTCTCCCTTCCACGTTCTATACATCTCCCTCCCCTCTCCCTTCCCCTTTCTATCCATCTCCCTCCCCTCTCCCTTCCCCTTTCTATCCATCTCCCTCCCCTCTCCCTTCCCCTTTCTATCCATCTCCCTCCCCTCTCCCTTCCCCTTTCTATCCATCTCCCTCCGCTCTCCCTTCCCCTTTCTATCCATCTCCCTCCCCTCTCCCTTCCCCTTTCTATCCATCTCCCTCCCCTCTCCCTTCCCCTTTCTATCCATGTCCCTCCCCTCTCCCTTCCACTTTCTATCCATCTCCCTCCCCTCTCCCCCTTTCTATCCATCTCCCTCCCCTCTCCCTTCCCCTTTCTATCCATCTCCCTCCCCTCTCCCTTCCACTTTCTATCCATCTCCCTCCCCTCTCCCTTCCACGTTCTATCCATCTCCCTCCCCTCTCCCTTCCCCTTTCTATCCATCTCCCTCCCCTCTCCCTTCCCCTTTCTATCCATCTCCCTCCCCTCTCCCTTCCCCTTTCTATCCATCTCCCTCCCCTCTCCCTTCCCCTTTCTATCCATCTCCCTCCCTCTCCCTTCCCCTTTCTATCCATGTCCCTCCCTCTCCCTTCCACTTTCTATCCATCTCCCTCCCCTCTCCCCCTTTCTATCCATCTCCCTCCCCTCTCCCCCTTTCTATCCATCTCCCTCCCCCTCTCCCTTCCACTTTCTATCCATCTCCCTCCCCTCTCCCTTCCACGTTCTATCCATCTCCCTCCCTCTCCCTTCCCCTTTCTATCCATCTCCCTCCCTCTCCCTTCCCCTTTCTATCCATCTCCCTCCCTCTCCCTTCCCCTTTCTATCCATCTCCCTCCCCTCTCCCTTCCCCTTTCTATCCATCTCCCTCCCCTCTCCCTTCCCCTTTCTATCCATCTCCCTCCCCTCTCCCTTCCCCTTTCTATCCATCTCCCTCCCCTCTCCCTTCCCCTTTCTATCCATGTCCCTCCCCTCTCCCTTCCACTTTCTATCCATCTCCCTCCCCTCTCCCCCTTTCTATCCATCTCCCTCCCCTCTCCCTTCCACTTTCTATCCATCTCCCTTCCCTCTCCCTTCCCCTTTCTATCCATCTCCCTCCCCTCTCCCTTCCCCTTTCTATCCATCTCCCTCCCCTCTCCCTTCCACTTTCTATCCATCTCCCTCCCCCTCTCCCTTCCACTTTCTATCCATCTCCATCCCCTCTCCCTTCCACTTTCTATCCATCCCCCTCCCCTCTCCCTTCCACTTTCTATCCATCTCCCGCCCCTCTCCCTTCCCCTTTCTATCCACCTCCCTCCCCTCTCCCTTCCCCTTTCTATCCATCTCCCTCCCCTCTCCCTTCCACTTTCTATCCATCTCCCTCCCCTCTCCCTTCCACTTTCTATCCATCTCCCTCCCCTCTCCCCCTTTCTATCCACGTCCCTCCCCTCTCCCTTCCACTTTCTATCCACGTCCCTCCCCTCTCCCTTCCCCTTTCTATCCATGTCCCTCCCCTCTCCCTTCCACTTTCTATCCATCTATCACTCTATAACATCACTGTCACGACTGTCTTCGGGTGAAAGAGAGGAGGACCAAAATGCAGCGTGATGGTAATCCATGATAATGGGATACTTAAACAACGAACAAAACAATAAACCGACAAAAATCATGAAGCCGAAACAGTCCCGTAACGTGAACACTAACACATAGGAACACTGGTAACAGGAACAATCACCCACAAAATACCCAAAGCATATGGCTGCCTAAATATGGTTCCCAATCAGATACAACGATAGACAGCTGCCTCTAATTGAGAACCAATCTAGGCAACCATAGACTTAAAAAAACACCTAGATAGGAAACACCCCCATAAACATACAAAACCCGTAGACAAGACAAAAACACATACATCACTCATGTCACACCCTGACCTAACCAAAATAACAAAGAAAACAAAGAATACTAAGGTCAGGGTGTGACAATCACTTCATAACGTCACTATATTACGTCACGCAAACTGTCATAGATATGCACAGGGCTATTGCCTGTTATGCCCAAGCATGCATGAACAGTATGGTATGTTGAGCTGAGCTCTATAGTATGTGTGCACCGCGGAACGGACGCTTGTTAGCGGTAGCAGGAAATTGACCACACACTAGCAGACTGTTAATTCACTGTGGGTGTTTTGCGGTGGAGTTTGTTGCTCATGACAGAATGAGAGGAGCAGCTGAGAGCTGTTGATGTTACGTCACCAAGCTTTCACTGTTGTCATGGATAAGATGCCCGATGACCAGAGAGAGAGGGAAAGATAGACAGTAAGAGAGAGACAGAGAGAGAGAGAGACAGAGAGAGAGAGACAGAGAGAGTGAGACAGTGAGAGTGAGACAGTGAGAGTGAGAGGGAGTTACAGTAAGAGAGAGAAAGAGAGACAGTGAGCGAGACAGACAGACAGACAGACAGACAGACAGACAGACAGACAGACAGACAGACAGGAAAGATATTTCACAGCGGTTTAGATGGGTCAATGATTCTCTACACTATACATTGCTTGTTTTGTCACATAAACTGAAATTATGCGAACTATTCATATTTTATCAACCAGGAAATGGCAGATCAATTTATGCATAGTGCATCTTTAAAGTTACTTTAATGTAACATGGACTTTCCTTCCCTTTGCAGGGCCTCATCTGTTCCATACCACTTCCTATTGGAAAATAAATCCCAACATTACTTAACCATCCAACTGATCCACTTTATGGCCACCTGGTGCCTTTACTGCCTTCCTCAATCCCTCCTCATTTGATGGGTTTCAATTGGTGGCAATATTCCCAGGCAGGCAGGGGACTTTAATTCAATCTGAATGGAGCTTGTTGTTTAAAGGATGACGAGCTCTTTGGGGTTGTTACAGTGTGGCCTCATTTTATTGGAACCTGTGGTAAGAGTTTCTGTGGGGAGCGAGGCTAGAGGAGAAAGCTGCATGGTTTAGGGAGAGGGCGAGGGGTGTGTGTGTGTGTCTGTGTCGGCGGGTGTGTGTGTGTGTGTGTATTGAAGGTTTCTGGAAGGGGGTCTCTAAAGTGGGTAGGTGGGTTAGGCACCCGGGGTGGTCTGCTGTGTGTGTGTCTGTGTGTCTGGGTCTGTGTTTGTTAAATGAAACCGAGACCTGTCAGTCTGTATTTGGGGTGGATGTGTGGTGACGGGTCAAACATAGGCCCTGCGGTTTTGGGGTTAAACGCTATGGTTGGTCTTCACTCCTCACTACGAGACCACAGGCAACACACACGCACACACACGCACACGCACACACACACGCACACACATGCACACGCGCACGCACACACACACATACACACACACGCACACACACGCACACACGCACACACATGCACACGCGCACACACACACGCACACACACGCACACACACAGGTTCCCCTTAAACTTCTACTCGCCTGTCACATACAGTGAGTTAGTAGTTGTTAGTTAGCGACCGTGAGTTTCATCGTGTAATGAACCGTGTGCGGTTGCAGACAAGATTTGCTTAGAATTCCATGGCATAATTACAGTATGAAGAATACAATTGAACAAAGCTAAATAAAATATCAATATTTTCTCCAAACGATTTGTTTGAGCGGTTAACAAAGAAATAGGTAGTACTATATGCTGAATTTAAAGTTATTAATGTAACTTTAGTTATTCTACAAACGTTGGGCTATAGGCTTAGATGTTTAATACATTGTAAGGCTGCATGATGAGACTAATGTTGATTGCCACTTGAAAGGCATGAGCTCTGCTTTGTTTTTTGCGCAGGCTGTACACACTTCAATAGTCTCTCATTCACAATTTGACAAGCCTATAATGCCTCGAATTTCACGGCGGCATCCCCTTTATGGCCGTAATGCACCTTAAAAAATACATATTTTTTGTGGTCTGGAGCGCTGCATTGTACCCTTCTCCCTGAGCGTGCTGCTAAAGCCCAAGCGTCTCTCACTCACACAGCTCTCCATCACCTGATCAGGTCTTTCTCACAGGCTACAAGTGAAGACAGACACATCAGGGACACAACTGCGCTCGTCCTTATCCAATTCCGAGGCGCATCTTGAAGATATTGGAAGAACTGTCCACATTTACTTTTCGTCAGCCGACAAGATGAGTAGGCCTAATGAACAGCAAAAGCACTAACCTATGTCAATCTACTATCCCACATAGTACAAAAGTCCACCTATTCTGTTCGAGAAATTTTATTCCAAACATAGTCTGAGACAGTTGTGGGATGCGATAGAACTCAAATTAGTACAACCACTAGCATCAAAAAAACTTTTTTTCCCAATGTGGCTGACACAACAGATCAGAACGTTTAACTTAATGTTGATAAACTATTAGGCTATATATTCACATTATAAACTATGAGGCTATATATTCACATTATAAACTATGAGGCTATATATTCACATTATAAACTATGAGGCTATATATTCACATTATAAACTATGAGGCTATATATTCACATTATAAACTATGAGGCTATATATTCACATTATAAACTATGAGGCTATATATTCACATTATAAACTATGAGGCTATATATTCACATTATAAACTATGAGGCTATATATTCACATTATAAACTATGAGGCTATATATTCACATTATAAACTATGAGGCTATATATTCACATTATAAACTATGAGGCTATAT
Organism: Oncorhynchus masou masou; assembly: GCF_036934945.1. Classification (NCBI taxonomy): domain Eukaryota; kingdom Metazoa; phylum Chordata; class Actinopteri; order Salmoniformes; family Salmonidae; genus Oncorhynchus; species Oncorhynchus masou. The sequence continues at coordinate 14,786,245 of NC_088233.1, read as the reverse complement.
ATTCACATTATAAACTATGAGGCTATATATTCACATTATAAACTATGAGGCTATATATTCACATTATAAACTATGAGGCTATATATTCACATTATAAACTATGAGGCTATATATTCACATTATAAGCGCAGCAATGTGCACACGGCAGTAGACTATAAGTGCGAATGTTCCATTAATGGAAAACACCATTATCAAAAGTGACCTCAAATGCAATTATACATGTAATGCTTTTATTATAAAGGTGCATTTTATGGTGAAACTTGAAACTCTGGCGCTGCTTATTTTGGCTCTGCCAGTTCGGCTCTACACCCCTTGTAAAGCAGATTAATGTGCTGCATTTTAAGAACTTATTATGTTTTGATTTAGAATAGACCATTATCATGCACCTGTACAGTGGTGCAATAAGTACCCGATTGTCAAAAGTAAAGATATGTTCATAGAAAATAGAAAATAACTCAAGTAAAAGTGAAAGTCACCCAGTAAAATACTACTTGAGTAAAAATAATAAATAAAATAAATAAAAATATTTGGTTTTAAATATACTTAAGTATCAAAATTAAATGTAATTGATAAAATGTACTTAAGTGTCAAAAATAAAAGTATAATTCATTTCAAATTCCTTATATTAAGCAAACCAGACGGCACCATTTTCTTGTTTTTTTTTATTATTTACAGATAGCCAGGGGCACACTCCAACACTCAGACATAATTTACAAACAAAGTGTTTGTGTTTAGTGAATCTGACAGATCAGGTAAAATGGCCCAGGGATGTTATCTTGATAAGTGTGTGAATTGGACCATTTTCCTGTCCTGCTAAGCATTCAAAATGTAACAAGTACTTTTTGGTGTCAGGGTAAATGTATGGAGTAAAAAGTACATTATTTTCTACAGGAATGTAGTGAAGTAAAAGTAAAAGTTGTCAGAAAATGTTAATTGTAAAGTACAGATACCAAAACAAATACTTAAGTAGTACTTGAAAGTATTTTTACTTAAGTACCTTACACCACTGCACCTGTATCGAAATGGGTAGCAGGGAAATAAAAGTAATCTATGCGCTTAAATAGCAAATGGAGGACACTTTTCCTCATGGTTTGTTTTCATTCCAGCCAGGTAGGCTCTGCTCCTGTTGTAAATATAAGCAATGTGCTTAATATTAGGAACGTTGAGAAATAAATATAGTAGTCCTAAAGCTGATGGGATCCTCCTCTTTTTAATAGAGGCCATCACTCTGTTTTCTCCCGCAATTGCATAGCCTATAGAAATGTAGCACAACATCAGCTCATGTCCTCTCATGAAGTGTTTGATTAGATTTTCGAATACATTTGCATTGATGTCAGAGTGATGAGAAGGAGAATAGAGTGGTGAGTACCAGGAAGTTAGCAAGTTTGGTAGGTTACTAATGACCAGCAGCAGCATAGCTTGGAGAAGCCTAATTATCTTGACTGAACAGTCATGTGGAATTTGACTCGCTTCGTGACTCGTGACCGCCGGTGTGGCGGTAATACGGTCACCGCAACAGCACGCCCTAGGAAAATGCCAACCTAGAACATCCCTGTCCCCCCATCTCTCTCTCTCTCGCTCTCTCCCTCTCTCTCCCTCTCACTCTCTCGTTCTCTCCCTTCCTGTCTCCCTCTCACTCTCTCTTCCATCCTTCACCAACCCTCTTTTTGTCTTTCACTCCCTCTCTTTCCTGTCCCTGTCTCCATCCCTGGCATGTATGTTCGGTAGTATTTCATCCTGCTTCTTCTAACTGCTCCCCTGTGTATTAAGGACAGTGTATTCAGGGGCCTGTCACTGTCTTGCTACATTCTCTCTTCCCACAGTCACCGTACCCTACAGTCATTGGCTAGCAGTGGTAGCAATGACCTTTGCCACCCACTGTTATATGTCGGTATTGGTGTGTGTGTGTATCTGTGTGTGTGTGTGTGTGTGTGTATGTCTGTGTGTGTGTGTCTGTGCGTGTTTCCGTGTGTGTGTGTGTGTCCATGTGTGTGTGAGCATGTCCATGTGTCTTTGTGTGTCTGTGTGTGTGTGTGTGTGTGTGTGTGTATGTCTGTGTGTGTGTCTGTGTGCGTGTCTGTGTGTGTGTGTGTGTGTGTGAGTGTGTCCATGTGTCTTTGTGCGTCTGTGTGTGTGTTCCATACATAGTGCGCTACTTTTGTTTGAGACACAGTCTTGGAAATACCCCAGAGGTTAACACCTCAGCCTGTTTCAACTAGCCCTGGTAACAGAATGGTGACAAATACACAGAGACACTCACTTCAGTCCAGTTCAGATGCAGCCACACAAAGACACATGGACACACTCACACACACACACACTGTGCACTGTGCATAAACCCAATGTCCCATATTCACTTACATAGGAAATAAATGAACTTTCAGCATTTACGCTGTGATTGTATGTGTGTGTGTGTTCGTGTGCATTCATGTTCTTGCATATCTTTTTATGATTGAGCATTTATTTTACCATCCACCCAGATCAAATGTTTCAGGCTTGTTTTGTCCTCATGCAAATCCCATCAGAACAATAGAGTTTATTCAAGCAGAACCCTTATTTTGGTGTATGATGGCATTCTAGTTAAAAATAGACCCTGAAACAAGTCACTGGTCTGAGATCCTATTGGAGACCATGGACATTGCCTCCAGTCCTGGTTTTGGAATGGAGGAGAGAGGGAGAAAAGGGGAGGGAGTGAGGTAGGGAAGCAATAGTCACTGGGCTATAGTTAGATTAGGATTAGGTGTGCTAAAATGTTGAGATGGGCTACCGGTCCACGACCATTAGAAAACCAAGGAACACCAAACAGTAGTATGTAAACCATATATGCCAGCTTCTGTCTGCATGAGTTTTTATAGATTTTTGATTTATTTATGCATGTGTATGCCTACATCACAGGAGGTTGGTGGTGCCTTAATTGAGGAGGATGGGCTAATGGTAATGGCTGGAGCAGAATTATTGGAATGGTATCAAATACATCAAACACATGGTTTCCATATGTTTGTTGCCATTCCATTGGCTCCTTTCCAGACATTATTATGAGCCGTCCTCCCCTCAGCAGCCTCCACTGGCCTACATGTATAATAACACAGAGACCCCAAAGAAAATCAGGGGGAGGAAAATAGGTTTATTCAAAGAGGATAAATCATGCTGGGAAGTAGATGGTAGGTGGTCACTTCTTCTCTGTCCTCAGTGATTCTCTCCTGTGATTCTCTCCTGTGATTCTCTCCAGTGATTCTCTCCAGTGATTCTCTCCTGTGATTCTCTCCTGTGATTCTCTCCTGTGATTCTCTCCTGTGATTCTCTCCAGTGATTCTCTCCTGTGATTCTCTCCTGTGATTCTCTCCAGTGATTCTCTCCTGTGATTCTCTCCTGTGATTCTCTCCTGTGATTCTCTCCAGTGATTCTCTCCAGTGATTCTCTCCTGTGATTCTCTCCTGTGATTCTCTCCTGTGATTCTCTCCAGTGATTCTCTCCAGTGATTCTCTCCTGTGATTCTCTCCAGTGATTCTCTCCAGTGATTCTCTCCTGTGATTCTCTCCAGTGATTCTCTCCTGTGATTCTCTCCTGTGATTCTCTCCAGTGATTCTCTCCAGTGATTCTCTCCTGTGATTCTCTCCACAGAACAAAGAGACAGGATGTAGTTTTATAACCCAGCCCAAGCCTGTGGTTGACCTATTAGAATTCCTTGTAATAAAACTGGGCCGATAGTATCCTATTTCAGATTCAATGTATAATCAATTTGGACCAATGAGAACTTGCCATGTAGCTTTGAGTCCGGAATGAAATTCCTCCCATGTCCCTGACTCATTGATATGACAGAAAAAACACTATTTCCATTGATCATTAGTACTCTATTGACCTCTCGTCCTCTGAGTTGTGTATTTATCTTCAAAATATTCTTACATGGGTGAATGAGCATGTGTGTGTTTATAGGCTTATGCATGTGAATATGTCATATTATGAGACAGCTTCTGTCTCTTATAGAATACTCAGTCTGTATCAGTGTGTGTGTCTGTATCAGTGTGTGTGTCTGTATCAGTGTGTGTGTCTGTATCAGTGTGTGTGTGTCTGTATCAGTGTGTGTGTCTGTATCAGTGTGTGTGTCTGTATCTGCGTGTCTGTATCAGTGTGCGTGTCTGTATCAGTGTGTGTGTCTGTATCAGTGTGTGTGTCTGTATCAGTGTGTGTGTGTGTCTGTATCAGTGTGTGTGTCTGTATCAGTGTGTGTGTCTGTATCAGTGTGTGTGTGTGTCTGTATCAGTGTGCGTGTCTGTATCAGTGTGTGTGTCTGTATCAGTGTGCATGTCTGTATCAGTGTGTGTGCGTGTCTGTATCAGTGTGTGTGTCTGTATCAGTGTGTGTGTGTCTGTATCAGTGTGTGTGCCTGTATCAGTGTGCGTGTCTGTATCAGTGTGCGTGTCTGTATCAGTGTGTGTGTCTGTATCAGTGTGTGTGTGTGTGTCTGTATCAGTGTGTGTGTCTGTATCAGTGTGTGTGTGTGTCTGTATCAGTGTGCGTGTCTGTATCAGTGTGTTTGTCTGTATCAGTGTGTGTGTGTGTCTGTATCAGTGTGTGTGTCTGTATCGGTGTGTGTGTGTGTCTGTATCAGTGTGTGTGTGCCTGTATCAGTGTGCGTGTCTGTATCAGTGTGTGTGCGTGTCTGTATCAGTGTGTGTGTCTGTATCAGTGTGTGTGTGTCTGTGTCAGTGTGTGTGTGTGTGTCTGTATCAGTGTGTGTGTCTGTATCAGTGTGCGTGTCTGTATCAGTGTGTGTGTCTGTATCAGTGTGTGTGTCTGTATCAGTGTGTGTGTCTGTATCAGTGTGCGTGTCTGTATCAGTGTGTGTGTCTGTATCAGTGTGTGTGTCTGTATCAGTGTGCGTGTCTGTATCAGTGTGCGTGTCTGTATCAGTGTGTGTGTGTGTCTGTATCAGTGTGTGTGTCTGTATCAGTGTGCGTGTCTGTATCAGTGTGTGTGTCTGTATCAGTGTGTGTGTCTGTATCAGTGTGCGTGTCTGTATCAGTGTGTGTGTCTGTATCAGTGTGCGTGTCTGTATCAGTGTGTGTGTCTGTATCAGTGTGTGTGTCTGTATCAGTGTGCGTGTCTGTATCAGTGTGTGTGTCTGTATCAGTGTGCTTGTGTTTGCACTGTATCAGGGGCTTCATCAAACGTTCATTTTGGCTGTCAGCTGAGCTCATTAAACATGAGGAGAGCTGTCACACCGGTGCGTTCTGGGTAGAAAATAGAGCCGCACCGCTCGCCACCCCCTAGTCTGCTCAGTAACACAGGAATTCCTCTCTGCTGTGTGTGTTTCTATCTTATGTACTTGTTTAAATACTGTTAGCCCCTTCCCATGCCCTGGTATTCCATTTACAGTAGGCAACCATTTGACAAGTAGCCTCAAATATACTTAGCAGGTACAAAACACATGACAGTCAAGGAATACCAGAGAACCACATGGACCACACGCCCCCATCCCAACCCCATGTTCTGAGCCACGACTATTTATATCCTTGTGGACCAGACCCCAACCTTGATATGTAAAGCAGGGCTTGACATTAACTTTTTTAGCCTTTTGTTGTCCTTCGGACAAGCCAGACATATTTTTTACTTGTCCAAAAGCTCAAGTCACTTGTCCAAAAAAAAAGTATAAATCTGTCACACCATTTTTACATTGTATGATCCAAGGAATTTCATTTTAACTATAAAATAATATGCATTACTGTATTGTTTACCGTAGAGAATTAGACAAAAATGTAGGCGACACTCTGCCTACTGGCTTCTCTGCATATTCAAGCCTGTTTCAAAATACAACACTGCCCTTTTAATAAGGCTCTCCTGGAGGATGGTTGGGCCACCCTTTAATAAGGCTCTCCAGGAGGATGGTTGGGCCACCCTTTAATAAGGCTCTCCTGGAGGATGGTTGGGCCACCCTTTAATAAGGCTCTCCAGGAGGATGGTTGGGTCACCCTTTAATAAGGCTCTCCTGGAGGATGGTTGGGCCACCCTTTAATAAGGCTCTCCTGGAGGATGGTTGGGCCACCCTTTAATAAGGCTCTCCTGGAGGATGGTTGGGCCACCCTTTAATAAGGCTCTCCTGGAGGATGGTTGGGCCACCCTTTAATAAGGCTCTCCAGGAGGATGGTTGGGCCACCCTTTAATAAGGCTCTCCAGGAGGATGGTTGGGCCACCCTTTAATAAGGCTCTCCTGGAGGATGGTTGGGCCACCCTTTAATAAGGCTCTCCAGGAGGATGGTTGGGTCACCCTTTAATAAGGCTCTCCTGGAGGATGGTTGGGCCACCCTTTAATAAGGCTCTCCTGGAGGATGGTTGGGCCACCCTTTAATAAGGCTCTCCAGGAGGATGGTTGGGTCACCCTTTAATAAGGCTCTCCTGGAGGATGGTTGGGCCACCCTTTAATAAGGCTCTCCTGGAGGATGATTGGGACACCCTTTAATAAGGCTCTCCAGGAGGATGGTTGGGCCATCCTTTAATAAGGCTCTCCAGGAGGATGGTTGGGCCACACTTTAATAAGGCTCTCCTGGAGGATGGTTGGGCCACCCTTTAATAAGGCTCTCCAGGAGGATGGTTGGGCCACCCTTTAATAAGGCTCTCCTGGAGGATGATTGGGACACCCTTTAATAAGGCTCTCCAGGAGGATGGTTGGGCCACCCTTTAATAAGGCTCTCCAGGAGGATGGTTGGGCAACCCTTTAATAAGGCTCTCCTGGAGGATGGTTGGGCCACCCTTTAATAAGGCTCTCCTGGAGGATGGTTGGGCCACCCTTTAATAAGGCTCTTCAGGAGGATGGTTGGGCCACCCTTTAATAAGGCTCTCCTGGAGGATGATTGGGACACCCTTTAATAAGGCTCTCCAGGAGGATGGTTGGGCCACCCTTTAATAAGGCTCTCCTGGAGGATGGTTGGGCCACCCTTTAATAAGGCTCTCCTGGAGGATGGTTGGGCCACCCTTTAATAAGGCTCTCCTGGAGGATGGTTGGGCCACCCTTTAATAAGGCTCTCCTGGAGGATGGTTGGGCCACCCTTTAATAAGGCTCTCCTGGAGGATGGTTGGGCCACCCTTTGTAGCCCCAAAGATATTGAAATGTTACAATTACAACCAAATGCTTTTTATCTATTTTATAAAATGATTCCCTCCAGGGCTCGAAATGAAGGGCGTCCCGTCATCCCTGGGACGATAAAAAATATGTCTACAGTTTAAAACAGACTCTGGGAAAGTTCTGGGACAGTTCTGGGACAGATCTGGGACAACAGATACAACATATACTGAACCAAAAAAATATAAACACAACATGAAACAATTTCAAAGATTTTACTGAGTTACAGTTCATATAAGGAAATAAATCCATTGAAATAAATTGATTAAGCTGTAATCTATGGACTTCATGACGAAGCAGGGGTGCAGCCATGGGCCCAACCACTTGGCTGCCAGGCCCAGCCAATCACAATGACTTGTTCCCCACAAAAGGGCTTTATTACAAACAGAAGTACTCCCCAGCACCCCTCCACAACCAGCACGGGTTACTAATACGACTAGGATCATGCCTTTTGCTGCTTCACAATAAAATAACATTGCTTTGGAAAAAATGCTGCTTTCCATGGTATATTAATAAGTATTTAAATACTTCCCACAACATTTCTATGGTCATATTTTGGCTAGGCTGCTTTGAAACAAGGCAAGACATGCTTTATAAAATGACATAAAACGTTCAGGTTTTAAACAATTAAGTTCATGGTTAAATAGTCAAAAATGCTGACCGCCTTCGGTAAGATTCAAGGTGAGTGATGTGCAGTAGGCCCTGTCCTTCACTCTCCGGTGTTGTCACCATTTGGTCTGAACAAACCGAGCCTCGGGTGTGTCGACAGAATCAAGCCTTTAGACTTTAATGTTAATTATCCTACATTGTATTTCTCAAACATGACTGGGGTTTAGCCTATAAGTATGTCATTAAAAGTCTCATTAAAGTTTGGCTACATTTTCTGGCGCTTCCCTCATGTCAGCATCAGTTTGGACATAAGGCTGTAGCCAATATGCATATCACCTACATATTGACGTTGAACCTTTTTATATTTATGCACATGAAAAATAGATTTGAATATTATTCCAATGTTGGCCTCTCTGATCCATTTCTGATCGGAGTAGTTGTTTGATATTGTGATTGTTTTACTTGTCCTTTGACAACTTAAATCTATTTTCTTCTTGTCCGACAATATTTTTAACTTGTCCCAGACAAGAGGGCAAGTGTTAATGTCGAGCCCTGTAAAGGTTAATGTCGAGCCCTGTAAAGGTTAATGTCGAGCCCTGTAAAGGTTCATGTTGAGCCCTGTAAAGGTTAATGTCGAGCCCTGTAAAGGTTAATGTCGAGCCCTGTAAAGGTTAATGTCGAGCCCTGTAAAGGTTCATGTTGAGCCCTGTAAAGGTTAATGTCGAGCCCTGTAAAGGTTAATGTCGAGCCCTGTAAAGGTTAATGTCGAGCCCTGTAAAGGTTAATGTCGAGCCCTGTAAAGGTTAATGTCGAGCCCTGTAAAGGTTAATGTCGAGCCCTGTAAAGGTTAATGTCGAGCCCTGTAAAGGTTAATGTCGAGCCCTGTAAAGGTTAATGTCGAGCCCTGTAAAGGTTAATGTCGAGCCCTGTAAAGGATAAGTAGAATTTGAGCGTGTATCAAGTCCGTGCAGCTAAATTTATTTAGCCTTATTTGTGTATTGACATTTTGGCATTCCCCTTTGGCACAAGCCTTGGTTTTACCTAAATGAGCATTTGTATTTGTATTTATTATGGGTCCCCATTAGCCAAGGCAGCAGCTACTCTTCCTGGGGTTAATTATGGGTCCCCATTAGCCAAGGCAGCAGCTACTCTTCCTGGGGTTTATTATGGGTCCCCATTAGCCAAGGCAGCAGCTACTCTTCCTGGGGTTAATTATGGGTCCCCATTAGCCAAGGCAGCAGCTACTCTTCCTGGGGTTTATTATGGGTCTCCATTAGCCAAGGCAGCAGCTACTCTTCCTGGGGTTTATTATGGGTCCCCATTAGCCAAGGCAGCAGCTACTCTTCCTGGGGTTAATTATGGGTCCCTATTAGCCAAGGCAGCAGCTACTCTTCCTGGGGTTTATTATGGGTCTCCATTAGCCAAGGCAGCAGCTACTCTTCCGGGGATTTATTATGGGTCCCCATTAGCCAAGGCAGCAGCTACTCTTCCTGGGGTTTATTATGGGTCCCCATTAGCCAAGGCAGCAGCTACTCTTCCTGGGTTCCAGCAAAATGAAGGCAGTTATACATCTGAAAAACATCACAATACATTCATAACAGATTTCACAACATATTTAGTGTGTGTACTCAGGCCCCTAGTCTACTAGCACATATCTATAAGGAGTGTGCATAGTGCGTATGTTATGGTGTGTTTGTACGCATGTGTCAATGTTTCTATTCTATGACATTTACATCCTATTTTCATTTCATCTTTAACAGGTTTTACCACCCCATGACTTACACTCATCAGGACATCAATTACAGGATATCAATAATTGTCTAGCTGGCTATTTGGGATGGGGGTGAGGTGGGGTGACTGAATTCAATTTACCCATTAGTCACATCAGTATCAGATTTCCGATTGGTTGTGACAGAAGAAACACTCATAGCTGCTGAGTTGTTCTTGCTAGCCTAGCCAGGTCTGTTAGCATCTAGGGCTGTAAAGTCCATGTCGTGGGACTGAAAGAGCCACACATGTATATACACACACACACACACACACACACACACACACACACACACACACACACACACACACACACACACACACACACACACACACACACACACACACACACACACACACACACACACACACACACACACACACACACACACACACACACACACACACACACACACACACACACACACACTGCCTGCCTGGCCTACTGCTCAGCTGGTTATATAAGAGTAGTTTGTTTGGCACCGTGGGAAGCACAACACTAGCTAATGTAAATGTATTGTCACTGACTGTTCCTCTGCCGTCACAATCACCCGCAAGGCAACGCAACGCAACTCAACACAACGGATACATCTTTCAGTAGGAAAGGATTGAAGCAAACATGCTGTGATAGAAATAGACAGGGAAAGAATTATGGAGAGAGAGGGGAAGGGAGGGAGGAAGGGAGGAACGGTGTAACAGTTACAGATAGACGGACTGAGAGAGGGGGATGGAGAGAGGGAGAGAGACGGACTGAGAGAGGGGGATGGAGAGAGGGAGAGAGACGGACTGAGAGAGGGGGATGGAGAGAGGGAGAGAGACGGACTGAGAGAGGGGGATGGAGAGAGGGAGAGAGACGGACTGAGAGAGGGGGATGAGAGAGGGGGAGAGAGGGGAGAGACGGACGGACTGAGAGAGGGAGAGACGGACTGAGGAGGGGGATGGAGAGAGGGAGAGAGACGGACTGAGAGAGGGGGGATGGAGAGAGGGAGAGAGACGGACTGAGAGAGGGGGATGGAGAGAGGGGAGAGACGGACTGAGGAGGGGGATGGAGAGAGGGAGAGGGGATGGAGAGAGGGAGAGAGACGGACTGAGAGAGGGGGATGGAGAGAGGGAGAGAGACGGACTGAGAGAGGGGGGATGGAGAGAGGGGAGGACGGACTGAGAGAGGGGGATGGAGAGAGGGGAGAGACGGACTGAGAGAGGGGGATGGAGAGAGGGAGAGAGACGGACAGGGGGATGGAGAGAGGGAGAGGGGACTGAGAGAGGGGGATGGAGAGAGGGAGAGAGACGGACTGAGAGAGGGGGATGGAGAGAGGGAGAGGGGACTGGAGAGAGATGGAGAGAGGGAGAGAGACGGACTGAGAGGGGCTGGAGGGAGGGAGAGACGGACTGAGAGAGGGGGATGGAGAGAGGGAGGGGGATGGAGAGAGTTGGAGAGAGAGACAGAGAGAGAGAGGGGGATGGAGAGAGGGAGAGAGAGAGGACTGAGAGAGGGGGATGGAGAGAGGGAGAGAGGGACTGGAGAGGGGGCTGGAGAGAGGGAGAGAGACGGACTGAGAGAATGGAGAGAGGGAGAGAGACGGACTGAGAGAGGGGGATGGAGGGAGAGAGACGGACTGAGAGAGGGGGATGGAGAGGGAGAGAGACGGGGGATGGAGAGAGGGAGAGAGACGGACTGAGAGAGGGGGCTGGAGAGAGGGGAGACGGACTGAGAGAGGGGGATGGAGAGAGAGAGACGGACTGAGAGAGGGGGATGGGAGAGAGAGAGGGACTGAGAGAGGGGGATGGAGGAGGAGATGGAGGGAGTTAGAGAGAGAGGGGGATGGAGAGAGGGGGATGGAGAGAGGGAGAGAGAGAGAGACAGAGAGAGAGAGGGGGATGGAGAGTGGGAGAGAGACGGAATGAGAGAGGGAGAGAGAGAGGGGGATGGAGAGAGAGATGGAGTGAGAGAGGGGGATGGAGAGACGGAGAGAGAGAGGGGGATGGAGAGAGAGAGAGACAGAGTGAGAGAGGGGGATGGAGAGAGGGAGAGAGAGGGGGGATGGAGAGAGAGAGAGAGACGGAGTGAGAGAGGGGGATGGAGAGAGGGAGAGAAAGAGGGGGATGGAGAGAGAGAGATGGAGTGAGAGAGGGGGATGGAGAGAGAGGGGGATGGAGAGAGGGAGAGAGACAGAGTGAGAGAGGGGGATGGAGAGAGGGAGAGAAAGAGGGGGATGGAGAGAGAGAGACGGGGTGAGAGGGGGATGGAGAGACAGAGAGAGAGAGGGGGATGGAGAGAGAATGAGTGAGAGAGGGGGATGGGGAGAGAGGGGGATAGAGAGAGGGAGAGAGACGGAGAGAGAGAGGGGGATGGAGAGAGATGGAGAGAGAGAGGGGGATGGAGAGAGAGGGGGATGGAGAGAGAGGGGGAGAGAGAGAGGGGGATGGAGAGAGAGAGAGGGATGGAGAGAGTTGCTAAAAACCTGTTGGTAATAATGCCCTGTAGCATTTCCCCAGATGATAATAACATACGGGGTACTAGAATATCTCCACTGTGATCCAGCAGCTGAATACTATCGTACAGTATGAATACACAGACAGACAATGGATAGACCGGCCACTCGCTTTGTAGCTTTAAACAGCGTACAAAACATATTGCTTTTTTCTCTAGGGCTACCTGCAGATGTAATTGTAACATGCACTGGTACAGCTTGATGTTTTAGTCCTGTCGTACATGCTAGGAGGATGTGCTCATACATAATAACTGTGTTGTTGAAAGACCTGATCCAATCCAACGCTGCTGTTACTGTTGTCAACTCTATTGCGCAACAGTTAAAACATCAACTGATTCTACTTGTCTACCCATGTGTGAAAGTCTTTTAAATCAGCTTTATATCTTGGTGTTTCCATTTACTGACCCCTGAGTCACTCCTCAAACAAAACTAACTTTCATGTTCTCGCTCTCTCTCTCTCTCTCTCTCGCTCTCTCCCTCTCTCTCTCTCCCCTCTTGCTCGCTCTCTCTCCCTCTCTCTTTCCTCCCTTCATCCCCTCTTGCTCTCTCCCCCTCTCACTCTCTTTCTCTTTCTCTCTCTCTCTCACTCTCTCCCTCTCTCTCTCTCTCTCTCTCTCACTCTCTCCCTCTCTCTCTCTCTCTCTCTCTCCCCCCCTCTCTCTCTCTCCCCCTCTCTTACTCTCCCTCACCTAATTTCTCTCTCTCTCTTTCCCTCCCTCTCTTTCTCTCCCCTCTCCCTCTTTCTCACTCTCCCTCTCTTTCTCTCTCACGCTCCCTCTCTCTCTCTCTTTCTCTCTCACGCGCCCCCATCTCTCTCTCTTTCTCACTCTCCCTCTTTCTCTCTCACGCTCCCTCTCTCTCTCTCTCTCCTCTCTCTGGTAAATGCTCATGTGTTTGTTGATCCCTTCAGCAAAGTGAAATCCCTCATGACTGCCTTTCTTAGCCACATGTTCTCTCTCTCTCTTCTCCCTTCTCCCTCTTTCTCTCTCACCTTCTCTCTCTCTCTCTTCTCCCTTCTCCCTCTTTCTCTCTCGCCTTCTCTCTCTCTCTCTTCTCCCTTCTCTCTCTTTCTCTCAAATGTGAAGGGGGATATCTAGTCAGTTTTGCATTTAACCCAACCCCCCTGAATCAGAGAGGTGCAGGGAGCTGTCCTTAATCCACATCATCAGCACTCTGGGAGCAGGTGTTGTGGGGGAAAACTGCCTTGCTCAAGGGCAGAACAGCAGATATTTCCACCTTGCTGGCTCGGGGATTCAAACAAGGAAACGTTTGTTTACTGTCCCAACGCTATCACCACAAGGCTACCAAGGCAGATCTGTTTCGGTGTTCCAGTAAGCAACCCAACTGGTGTGTGCGTGTTTATACATTTGGATGCGTGTGTCTTTACCTTAATCAGATCTTCAAATTATTTCCATATTCTGTTTATAGTTTGGGGAATTGGGGTATTTTATTAGGATACCCATTAGCTGTTGCAAAAGCAGTAGCTACTCTTTCTGAGGTCCACACAGGACATGAAACATGACATAGTACAGAACATTAGTTGACAAGAATAGGACAGAAATACATCAATAAACTGTTTTATTTTTAAAAAGGCACACAGAGCCTACATATCAATACATACACACAAACTATCTAAGTTAAATAGGGGAGAGGCGGTGTGCCGCGAGGTCGGTGTGCCGTGAGGTCGGTGTGAGTGCCGTGAGGTCGGTGTGAGTGCCGTGAGGTCGGTGTGCCGCGAGGTCAGTGTGAGTGCATTGAGGTCGGTGTGCCGTCAGGTCAGTGTAAGTGCCGTGCGGTCGGTGTGAGTGCCGTGAGGTCGGTGTGAGTGCCGTGAGGTCGGTGTGAGTGCCGTGAGGTCGGTGTGAGTGCCGTGAGGTCGGTGTGAGTGCCGTGAGGTATGTGTGAGTGCTGTGAAGTCGGTGTGAGTGCCGTGAGGTAGGTGTGCCGCCAAGTGTCGGCAAAGAAGCGCAGCTTGTTGAGTAGAGCACAGACTGTGACGTGCCCCCTCTATTTGCCTCCCTTCTCATTGCTCAACCAATCACCAGCATCGGTGTGCATTTCAGGAAGCGCAAGTCTTTTCATATTTGTTTTTCCCACGAGGCATTGCTGCACAGTCGAAGGGTACGCTAATCCACCCCATCTAGAAGAGGAGGGATAGAAAGAGACGCCCATGATGACTCACCCCTCTCTCTTTCTCCCTCCATCCTCTGCTTTCCATCGGGGGGGTTGAGGGATACCGGTAGCTATGAATATAGAATGAATGGTGAATATTTACAGATCTCTATATTGTTGGTGGTACATGACATTTGGGCTGCAGTCTGATTCTCAAACCTTCTTACCGAAGTGTACACTTGTTTACTACCCTCATGGGTTAAAAAGGAAATGACTTGTGTAAGAAAAATGGTTGAAAGCCTTTGTCATTGAGGCAGGTACAGTTCGATTAGTGGTAGGGCACTTTTTGATGGCTCAGAGCAGAATAAGTTAAGTGTTTTTAATTAAGATTAGGTTGGTTGTGGACATGTTTTTAGGGTCATATTGTGTCTGTTGACCTTTGTGTCTGAAGCCCTGTAGCTGTGAATCTGTTACAGACCTGCAACAGCCACAAGTGGTATTAAGTTGTGTTTTATGGCCCATAGACGTTGACATTTGCCCTATCTTGGCCCGTTGGCCATCACAGGGATATAGAAGAGATGAGAAGAGTTGTATGAGATGAGGATAAAGGAGTGTGTGTGTGTGTGTGTGTGTGTGTGTGTGTGTGTGTGTGTGTGTGTGTGTGTGTGTGTGTGTGTGTGTGACAGATGGGAGAGAGATTTGGGGGATTTTTCCCTAGCTCCCCCAGGATACATACTGCCCTAGGGAACCCCTACCCCCACACCCTGTACACACAAAACACACACACACACACACACATGCACACACAAACACACACACACATAAAGTCCAGTATCCCAGTAAATCTCTTGAGAACAAAAATGTGCCCAACAAATCCCTCCAATGGGCAGTCACACAGGATCATAGACATCCTATCATATTATGACTTGATCCCCAGTCATAATATATTCTGTTTGTAGTCACTAAGCTGACGTAGAAACACAAATGAGGGGTTTTAGTGAATGGAACCAGGGGAAAGCAGGCATGCCAATCATGTGTGTGTGCATGTGAATATCAGAAGGCAGAATCTTCAGATAGGCAGCTTGAGGCAGAAACTCTTGAATACAGACAAGATCTATAGCTTTTTTGTTAATTACCCAAAAGCATTTCCCCTGGTTCCTGCTAAGAACAAGCTAGTGTGTGACGAGAGGAGAGAGAAAAGGCACAAGTCTTTAAATACCACAAAGAGCTCGCTGTGTGTGTCTAGTTGAAATGGTCTTAACACGCGCACACACACACACACACACACACACACACACACACACACACACACACACACACACACACACACACACACACACACACACACACACACAGTCAACAAAAGCCTCTCTCATGGCTGACCTTTCGACTCAGCCAATCAAATTGTCCCCTGCTGCATCCGATTCCATAGAGATAGATAGAGGACTCATCTGTGTATCTGTGCCATTATAGCTTCTGTGACAGCATGGACAGCGCCATTGAGGCTATAACCCATAAGAATGAGTCTCAATATCTAAGGGCCTTCCTTACCTTTCCTTTCATTTCAGTGTGAAACCATTTTCTATGAGGGATTGTAGAGGAAAAAACAAGATGTACATTTAGAATTCAAGCCTTCTAGATTTAGCTGGTCTTTTCCCGGTGTACGTATATAAGTATGTAATGTTGTTGCTGTAGCTGTTAGGGATATTGATGTATGCATGAAGACACTCTGCCTCTGATGTACATTTCAGATGGTCATGATTACACAATGATCATTTTTCTTCAGACCAGCTTTGATTGATTTCTCTCTCTGTTACTTACTGCTAACGACTCTCTATTTCATTTCTCTCTCGCTCTCTCTCTGTTTCTCTCTATTTATTTTATCTCACCCTCTACCTTATTCCACTGCCACTCTCTCTGCTTTGTTATCATACCTATTCCGGGTGGTAGCCGGCTAGTAACAGTCTCTAAGGTACTGGGTGGTAGTCGGCTAATAACAATCCCTAAGGTACCGGGTGGTAGCCGGCTAGTAACAGTCTCTAAGGTACTGGGTATTAGCCGGCTAATAACAGTCTCTAAGGTACCGGGTGGTAGCCGGCTAGTAACAGTCTCTAAGGTACCGGGTGGTAGCCGGCTAATAACAGTCTCTAAGGTACTGGGTATTAGCCGGCTAATAACAGTCTCTAAGGTACCGGGTGGTAGCCGGCTAGTAACAGTCTCTAAGGTACTGGGTGGTAGCCGGCTAATAACAGTCTCTAAGGTACCGGGTGGTAGCCGGCTAGTAACAGTCTCTAAGGTACTGGGTGGTAGTCGGCTAATAACAGTCTCTAAGGTACCGGGTGGTAGCCGGCTAATAACAGTCTCTAAGGTACCGGGTGGTAGTCGGCTAATAACAGTCTCTAAGGTACCGGGTGGTAGTCGGCTAATAACAGTCTCTAAGGTACTGGGTGGTAGCCGGCTAATAACAGTCTCTAAGGTACCGGGTGGTAGCCGGCTAGTAACAGTCTCTAAGGCACCGGGTGGTAGTCGGCTAATAACAGTCTCTAAGGTACCGGGTGGTAGCCGGCTAGTAACAGTCTCTAAGGTAGGCTAATAACAGTCTCTAAGGTACTGGGTGGTAGCCGGCTAGTAACAGTCTCTAAGGTACTGGGTGGTAGTCGGCTAATAACAGTCTCTAAGGTACTGGGTGGTAGTCGGCTAGTAACAGCCTCTAAGGTACTGGGTGGTTGCCGGCTAGTTACAGCCTCTAAGGTACCGGGTGGTAGCCGGCTAGTAACAGTCTCTAAGGTGCATGTACCGGGTGGTAGCCGGCTAGTAACAGTCTCTAAGGTGCATGTACCGGGTGGTAGCCAATTAGTAACAGTCTTTAAGGTGCATGTACCGGGTGGTAGCCAATTAGTAACAGTCTCTAAGGTACTGGGTATTAGCCGGCTAATAACAGTCTCTAACGTACCGGGTGGTAGCCGGCTAGTAACAGTCTCTAAGGTACCGGGTGGTAGCCGGCTAATAACAGTCTCTAAGGTACCGGGTGGTAGCCGGCTAGTAACAGTCTCTAAGGTACTGGGTGGTAGTCGGCTAATAACAGTCTCTAAGGTACCGGGTGGTAGCCGGCTAATAACAGTCTCTAAGGTACCGGGTGGTAGTCGGCTAATAACAGTCTCTAAGGTACTGGGTGGTAGTCGGCTAATAACAGTCTCTAAGGTACCGGGTGGTAGTCGGATAATAACAGTCTCTAAGGTACTGGGTGGTAGTCGGCTAATAACAGTCTCTAAGGTACCGGGTGGTAGCCGGCTAGTAACAGTCTCTAAGGCACCGGGTGGTAGTCGGCTAATAACAGTCTCTAAGGTACCGGGTGGTAGCCGGCTAGTAACAGTCTCTAAGGTACCGGGTGGTAGTCGGCTAATAACAGTCTCTAAGGTACTGGGTGGTAGCCGGCTAGTAACAGTCTCTAAGGTACTGGGTGGTAGTCGGCTAATAACAGTCTCTAAGGTACTGGGTGGTAGTCGGCTAGTAACAGCCTCTAAGGTACTGGGTGGTTGCCGGCTAGTTACAGCCTCTAAGGTACCGGGTGGTAGCCGGCTATTAACAGTCTCTAAGGTGCATGTACCGGGTGGTAGCCGGCTAGTAACAGTCTCTAAGGTGCATGTACCGGGTGGTAGCCAATTAGTAACAGTCTTTAAGGTGCATGTACCGGGTGGTAGCCAATTAGTAACAGTCTCTAAGGTACCGGGTGGTAGCCGGCTAATAACAGTCTCTAAGGTACCTGGTGGTAGCCGGCTAGTAACAGTCTCTAAGGTGCATGTACCGGGTGGTAGCCGGCTAGTAACAGTCTCTAAGGTACCTGGTGGTAGCCGGCTAGTAACAGTCTCTAAGGTGCATGTACCGGGTGGTAGCCGGCTAGTAACAGTCTCTAAGGTACCGGGTGGTAGCCGGCTAGTAACAGTCTCTAAAGTGCATGTACGGGTGGTAGCCAATTAGTAACAGTCTTTAAGGTGCATGTACCGGTTGGTAGCCGGCTAGTAACCGTCTTTAAGGTGCATGTACCGGGTGGTAGCCGGCAGTGTGCCCCCGGTGATGTGTTGGGCTTACTGGTAAATAAAACTCTGGAAATATGAAATACTCTATTAGTAGTAGTGAGCCCTGCAATTGCGGGCGGTGCAATCCCGTACCCGGTGGTGATCCAGCCGACAGGATGCTCTCAATGGTGCATTTGTAGAAGTTGGTGAGGGTTTTAGGGACCAAGACGATATTCTTCAGCCTCCTGAGGTTGAAGAGGCACTGTTGCGCCTTCTTCTCCAGACTGTCTGTTTGAAGGGGCCATTTCAATTCCTCAGTGATGTGCACTAGAAGCTTTTGAACCTTACCACTGCGGCCCAGTCGATGGGGGCATGCTCTCTCTGCTGTCTTCTGTAGTCCACCATCAGCTCCTTCGTTTTGTTGACGTTTCCTGGCACCACTCCGCCAGGCCTCTCACCTCCTCCCTGTAGGCTGTCTCGTCGTTGTAGGTAATCAGAAACTGTTTTGTCATCAGCAAACTAAATGGTTGAGTTTGAAATGTGTGTGGCTACCCAGTCATGGGTGAACAGGGTGTACAGGAGGGGGCTGAGCACGCACCCCTCTGGGGCCCTCATGTTGAGGATCGCTTGGCGTAAGTGTTGTTGCCTACCTTCACCACTTGGGGTCTGCCCGTCACGAAGGCCAGGACCCAGTTGCACAGGGAGACCCAGGGCCCTGAGCTTAGTGATGAGCTTGGAGGGCAGTTTTGTGCTGAAGACTGAGATGTAGTCGATGAACAGCATTCTTACATAGGTACAGTAGTTCTCCTGCCCAGGTCAGAAAGGACAGTGTGCAGTGCAATGGCGATTGCATTGTCTGTGAATCTGTTAGGGCGGTATGCAAATTGTACTGGGTCTAGGGTGTTGGGTAAGGTGGAGGTGATATGGTCCTTAACTACACCCTCAAAGCACTTCCAGATGACAGAAGTGAGTGCCACGGGGAAATAAATATACTTGGGTACAGGAACAATAGTGGACATCTTGAAGCAAGTGGGAACAACAGACTGGGATATGGAGAGATTGAATATGTTCTTAAAAACTCCAGCCAGCTTGTCTGCACATGCTCTGAGAACGGGATGTCGTCTGGGCCAGTAGCCTAGCAAGGATTAACATTCTTATATGACCTACTCATGTCGGCCACGGAGAATGAGAGCACATAGTCCTCGTAAGCGGCGGGGGCCTGCGTCGGCTACTCCATGTTGTTTTCCTCGAAGTGCGAGAAGAAGGTGTTTAACTTGTCCAGGAACGAGGCTTCAGTGTCCACGGCGTGGCTGGCGTCTCATATCTGAGCCGTTGAACTGTGACTACACTTTTTACCTTTACTGTCGTTTTGCTTCCTTGATTGCCTTACGGAGGTCATCGCTAGTCTGTTTGTACACATCCATGTTCCCAGTCACCTTGCCATGGCTAAATGCAGTGGTTTGCGCTTTTAGTTTTGCACGAATGTTGCCATCTATCCACGTTTTTTGGTTTAGATAAGTTGTAATCGTCACAGTGGGAACATCATCCTCTATGCACTTCCTGATGAACCCAGTCACCAAGTCAGTGTATATGTCGATACTATTCTCAGAGGCAACCCACATCACCAGAACATTTGCGTGATCAAAACAATCTTGAAGCATAGATTCTGATTGGTCAGACCAATATTGAACAGTCCTCACCACGGGTGCTTTCTGCTTAGGATTCTGCCTATGGGTCGGGAGGAGCAGAATGAAGACGTGATCTGATTTGCCAAAAAGAGGTTGGGGGAGGGTCTTGTAGCCGTCCCGGAAGGGACAGTAGCAATGATCCAGAGTCTGTCATGCGTGTGTAGCACAGGTGATGTGTTGATAGAATTTTGGTAGCGTTTTTCTTAGATTTCCTTTATTAAAGTCCCCAGCTACAATAAATGTGGCCTCGGGATATGCAGTTTCCAATATGTACATAGTCCAGTATAGTTCCTTGAGAGCCGTCGGCAAGATCAGGAGAACAAAAGGACTTGAGTTCCTGTACGTTACCACAATCACAGCATGAGTTGTTAATCATGAAACAAACCGCTATGCCTTTCTTTTTCCCAGTGAGTTCTTTCTGTCTGTCTGCACGATGGACGGAGAACCCTGCTGTTATTTCCAGGTGTCAGAAATAATAAAACATACTTTCGGAGAAAATAATGTAATAAATAACACACACAAAAAAAATACTGTGAAGTTGCTTAGGAGCTAGAAACAGGGTGACCATGTCTGTCCGCGCCATCCTGCTAAAATGCTTTAGCTATTAATTAATTACCTCTAGTGCATCATCAATAGGATCAATGAGGCCTTGAGGGACTCAGAGACTGACAGCTGAGATCTCTGAGGATCTACCTGGTTTCTGCACCGTCCCTCTCATCATGCTATAATGACCTTCTCACGGCACCACAGAGGGGTATTAGTGTGTGACCCCTGACCTCTTCCAGCTCACCAGGATATCGACAGCTCCCCATTTCGTCCTGACTGCCACAATAGGGCCGACCCTAAACTCTAGTGTGAAAATGTCTTGTTTTCTGCCCTTCCTCAAAGAAAGAGTATGATAAGCACTAATTACTTCCTTATTAACCATTTACTAACTACACATACAGCATTTAGTAATCTCTTATTAAACATTTATTAACAGTAGAAAGGGTCTGCCTCTAGTAAGGTTATCTGCAGGTCATGAAATGCGTAGTAGCCTGTACTGGATACCCAGAGGTCGCCTTGTTCTCTCCTCTGCAGGGTAAATATTATTGGATGGATATCCCCACCAGAGATAAACGCTGGTTACAGATGCCGTCTCCTTCACAGGGAGCCATAGGCTGTTTGTATGTTTAGGTAAAGACATGTTTCTGCTAGTTAACAACATGCCCTAAGAGCTGTGTTGTGTTTGGTTAAGTAGAATCATAATCATGTAAGGACTGCCCATCCATATCTTATACCTGTTATACAACTGTAACAAATGCCTGCATACATTTTCCTTGGACTAACCAGATTAATAGTCAGAGCAGAGACGCCTAAGAGAGTGGATTCTCTGCCCTCACTAGCATGAAAACTAAATACTAAATTTAAGACTGAGACTCTCTCCAGTACAACCCAACATTGCAGAGTTATGTGCATCCTTTTAAGCACACCCTTCTCATTAACATGTGGTGAGTTATTCACAATTTTCAATGAACAAATAAAGTTTTATATGTAAGATGGCTAAATAAAGAGCAAAGTTATTGATTATTATTATTTGTGACCTGGTCCTTTAAGAGCTCTTTGTCACTTCCCACGAGCTGCCTTGTGACAAAAACTCTCATTCTTATGTTTAATAAATGTATCATATAGTGTGTGTGTGGCAGACTTACAATGATGGCAAAAAAAACAGCATTTGATAGTGCGCTGACCCTGGTGCTAGAGGGGGTATGTAGCTGGAGGTTGGATTTTTGAAGGGGTACAGGACTATAAAAAGTTTGGGAACCACTGCCTTAGAGCATGGTGAAGCTATTAGTTACACTTTGGATGTTGTATCAAGACACCCAGTCATTACAAAGATACAGGCTTCCTTCCTAACTCAGTTGCCAGAGTGGAAGGAAACGGCTCAGGGATTTCACCATGAGGCCAATGGTGACTTTAAAACAGTTACAGAGTTTAATGGTTGTGATTGGAGAAAACAGATAATGGATCAACAACATTGAAATTACTCTACAATACTAAATAATTGACGAGAAGGAAGCCTGTACAGAAGAAAAATAAATATTCCAAAACTTGCATCCTGTTTGCAACAAGCCACTAACGTAATACTGCAAAAAATGTGGCAAAGCAATTCACTTTTTGTCCTGAATACAAAGTGTTATGTCTGGGCCAAATCCAACACAACACATTACTGAGTACCACTCTCCATATTGTCAAACATGCTGGTGGCTGAATCATTTACATTTACATTTAAGTCATTTGGCAGACGCTCTTATCCAGAGCGACTTACAAATTGGTGAATTCACCTTATGACATCCAGTGGAACAGCCACTTTACAATAGTGCATCTAAATCATTTAAGGGGGGGGTGAGAAGGATTACTTTATCCTATCCTAGGTATTCCTTAAAGAGGTGGGGTTTCAGGTGTCTCCGGAAGGTGGTGATTGACTCCGCTGTCCTGGCGTCGTGAGGGAGTTTGTTCCACCATTGGGGGGCCAGAGCAGCGAACAGTTTTGACTGGGCTGAGCGGGAACTGTACTTCCTCAGTGGTAGGGAGGCGAGCAGGCCAGAGGTGGATGAACGCAGTGCCCTTGTTTGGGTGTAGGGCCTGATCAGAGCCTGGAGGTACTGCGGTGCCGTTCCCCTCACAGCTCCGTAGGCAAGCACCATGGTCTTGTAGCGGATGCGAGCTTCAACTGGAAGCCAGTGGAGAGAGCGGAGGAGCGGGGTGACGTGAGAGAACTTGGGAAGGTTGAACACCAGACGGGCTGCGGCGTTCTGGATGAGTTGTAGGGGTTTAATGGCACAGGCAGGGAGCCAAGCCAACAGCGAGTTGCAGTAATCCAGACGGGAGATGACAAGTGCCTGGATTAGGACCTGCGCCGCTTCCTGTGTGAGGCAGGGTCGTACTCTGCGGATGTTGTAGAGCATGAACCTACAGGAACGGGCCACCGCCTTGATGTTAGTTGAGAACGACAGGGTGTTGTCCAGGATCACGCCAAGGTTCTTAGCGCTCCGGGAGGAGGACACAATGGAGTTGTCAACCGTGATGGCGAGATCATGGAACGGGCAGTCCTTCCCCGGGAGGAAGAGCAGCTCCGTCTTGCCGAGGTTCAGCTTGAGGTGGTGATCCGTCATCCACACTGATATGTCTGCCAGACATGCAGAGATGCGATTCGCCACCTGGTCATCAGAAGGGGGAAAGGAGAAGATCAATTGTGTGTCGTCTGCATAGCAATGATAGGAGAGACCATGTGAGGTTATGACAGAGCCAAGTGACTTGGTGTATAGCGAGAATAGGAGAGGGCCTAGAACAGAGCCCTGGGGGACACCAGTGGTGAGCGCGCGTGGTGAGGAGACAGATTCTCGCCACGCCACCTGGTAGGAGCGACCTGTCAGGTAGGACGCAATCCAAGCGTGGGCCGCGCCGGAGATGCCCAACTCGGAGAGGGTGGAGAGGAGGATCTGATGGTTCACAGTATCGAAGGCAGCCGATAGGTCTAGAAGGATGAGAGCAGAGGAGAGAGAGTTAGCTTTAGCAGTGCAGAGCGCCTCCGTGATACAGAGAAGAGCAGTCTCAGTTGAATGACTAGTCTTGAAACCTGACTGATTTGGATCAAGAATCATGTTAAGGGTATGCTTGCAATTGACTGGGGAGTTTTTCAAGATAAAAAATAAACGGAATGAAACGGAACTCACAGCTGTGGGAATACCTATGTAAAAGAGATTTCTGTATTTCATTTTCAATACATTTGCAAACATGGCAAAAAGCATGCTTTCACTTTGTCATTATGGGGCAATGTGTGTGGATGGGTGAGAAAATCTATAATTAATCCATTTTCAAATTCAGAACAAAATATAGAACAGTAAAGGGGTATGAATACTTTCTGAAGGTGCTGTAGGTGAGCCTGTGTAACCTACGTTGAGAATGAGGTAGGTGGGGGTGTGTAACCTACGTTGAGAATGAGGTAGGTGGGCGTGTGTAACCTACGTTGAGAATGAGGTAGGTGGGCATGTGTAACCTACGTTGAGAATGAGGTAGTTGGGGGTGTGTAACCTACGTTGAGAATGAGGTAGGTGGGTGTGTGTAACCTATGTTGAGAATAAGGTAGGTGAGCGTGTGTAACCTACGTTGAGAATGAGGTAGGTGGGTGTGTGTAACCTACGTTGAGAATGAGGTAGGTGGGTGTGTGTAACCTACGTTGAGAATGAGGTAGGTGGAAGTGTGTAACCTACATTGAGAATGGGGTAGGTAGGTGTGTGTATCCTACGTTGAGAATGAGGTAGGGGGTGTGTGTAACCTACATTGAGAATGAGGTAGGTGGGTGTGTGTAACCTACATTGAGAATGAGGTAGGTGGGTGTGTGTAACCTACATTGAGAATGAGGTAGGTGGGTGTGTGTAACCTACATTGAGAATGAGGTAGGTGGGTGGGTGTGTGTAATCTACGTTGAGAATGAGGTAGGTGGGTGTGTAACCTACGTTGAGAATGGGGTAGGTGGGTGTGTGTAACCTACATTGAGAATGAGGTAGGT
Organism: Oncorhynchus masou masou; assembly: GCF_036934945.1. Classification (NCBI taxonomy): domain Eukaryota; kingdom Metazoa; phylum Chordata; class Actinopteri; order Salmoniformes; family Salmonidae; genus Oncorhynchus; species Oncorhynchus masou. The sequence continues at coordinate 14,761,892 of NC_088233.1, read as the reverse complement.
GGGTGTGTGTAACCTACATTGAGAATGAGGTAGGTGGGTGTGTGTATTCTACATTGAGAATGAGGTAGGTGGGTGTGTGTAACCTACATTGAGAATGGGGTAGGTGGGTGTGTGTATCCTACATTGAGAATGAGGTAGGTGGGTATGTGTATCCTACATTGAGAATGAGGTAGGTGGGTGTGTATCCTACATTGAGAATGAGGTAGGTGAGCGTGTGTAACCTACATTGAGCCTGAGGGTGGGAAGTTGGTGAGAATCAGAGTGGGTCTGTATGTGTGTCTGGAGTTTGGAAGGGTGTCAGTGATGGGGCTGAGATTGAGAGTAAGTGTGGGTGGTGTGTGTGTGTGGGATATAGAAGAGATGAGCAGAGGTTTATGTAATGAGGATAAAGGAGTGTGTGTGTGTGTGTGTGTGTGTGTGTGTGTGTGTGTGTGTGTGTGTGTGTGTGTGTGTGTGTGTGTGTGTGTGTGTGTGTTGTGGGGGTCAGTGTGTGGTAGATCCTCTGTGATAGGGAGGAGATTTGTGAAAGCCCAGTGTAGAGGACCAGATGGCTGGGAGTCAACCACCTCACTGCCCCTTCTCTCTCCCTCTTACTCTCTCTCTCTCTCCCTCTTACACTCTCTCTCTCCCTCTTACTCTCTCTCTCCCTCTCCCTCTTACTCTCCCTCTTACTCTCTCTCTCCATTTTACTGTCTCTCTCCCCCTCTTACTCTCTCTCTCTCCCTCTTACTCTCTCTCTCTCCCTCTTACTTTCTCTCTCTCCCTCTTACTCTCCCTCTCACTCTCTCTCTCTCTCTCCATCTTACTCTCCCTCTCTCCCTCTTACTCTCTCTCTCTCCCTCTTACTTTCTCTCCCTCTGACTCTCTCTCCCTCTTACTCTCTCTCTCTCCCTCTTGCTTTCTCTCCCTCTGACTCTCTCTCCCTCTTACTCTCTCTCTCTCTCCCTCTTTCTCTCGCTCTCTCTCTTTCCCTCTTCCTCTCCTTCTCTCTCCCTCTTAATCCCTCTCTCTCTCTCCCCTCTTGCTTTCTCTCTCCCTCTTACTCTCTCTCTCCCTCTTACTCTCTCTCTCTCCCTCTTACTCTCTCTCTCTCCCTCTTGCTCTCTCGCTCTCCCTCTTACTCTTGCTCTCTCTCTTTCCCTCTACTCTCCCTCTCTCTCCCCCTCTCTCCCTCTTACTCTCTCTCTCCCTCTTACTCTCCCTCCCTCTTATTCTCTCTCTCTTTCTCTCTCTCTCTCCCTCTCTCTCTCCCTCTCTCCCTCTCCCTCTCTCCCTCTCACTCTCTCCCTCTCAATTCAATGAAATTAAATTCAAGGGGCTTTATTGGCATGGGAAACATGTGTTAACATTGCCAAAGCAAGTGAGGTAGAGAATATACAAAAGTGAAATAAACAATAAAAATTAACAGTAAATATTACACATACAGAAGTTTCAAAACAATAAAGACATTACAAACGTCATATTATATATATATATATATATATATATACAGTGTTGTAACAATGTACAAATAGATAAAGTACACAAGGGAAAATAAATAAGCATAAATATGGGTTGTATTTACAATGGTGTTTAAATCTTGCTGCTGTGATGGCACAATGTTGAATTTCACCCAGTCGATATGGGAGTTTATCAAAATTGGATTTGTTTTCAAATTCTTTGTGGGTCTGTGTAATCTGAGGGAAATATGTGTCTCTAATATGGTCATACATTTGGCAGGAGGTTAGGAAGTGCAGCACAGTTCACCTCCTTTTGTGGGTAGTGAGCACATAACCTGTCTTCTCTTGAGAGCCAGGTCTGTCTACGGCGGCCTTCCTCAATAGCAAGGCTATGCTCACTAAGTCTGTACATCGTCAAAGCTTTCCTTAAGTTTGGGTCAGTCACATTGCACAGGTATTCTGCCACTGTGTACTCTCTGTTTAGGGACAAATAGCATTCTAGTTTGCTCAGTTTTTATGTTAATTCTTTCCAATGTGTCAAGTAATTATCTTTTTGTTTTCTCATGATTTGGTTGGGTCTAATTGTGCTGCTGTCCTGGGGCTCTGTGGGGTGTGTTTGTGTTTGTGAACAGAGCCCCAGGACCAGCTTGCTTAGGGGACTCTTCTCCAGGTTCATCTCTCTGTAGGTTATGGCTTTGTTATGGAAGGTTTGGGAAGGTTCTCCCTCTTACTCTCTCTCTCTCCCTCTTACTCTTTCTCCCTCTTACTCTCTCCCTCCCTCTTACTGTCTCTCTCTCCCCCCCTCTTACTGTCTCTCTCTCCCTCCCTCTCACTCTCTCTCTCCCCCCCTCTTACTGTCTCTCTCTCCCTCCCTCTTACTGTCTCTCTCTCCCTCCCTCTTACTGTCTCTCTCTCCCCCCCTCTTACTGTCTCTCTCTCCCTCCCTCTTACTGTCTCTCTCTCCCTCCCTCTTACTCTCTCTCTCCCTCCCTCTTACTGTCTCTCTCTCTCGCCCTCTTACTCTCTCTCTCTCCCTCTTACTCTTTCTCCCTCTTACTCTCTCTCTCCCTCCCTCTTACTCTCTCTCTCCCCCCTTACTGTCTCTCTCTCCCCCCCCTCTTACTGTCTCTCTCTCCCTCCCTCTTACTGTCTCTCTCTCCCCCCCTCTTACTCTCTCTCTCTCTCCCTCCCTCTTACTCTCTCTCTCCCTCCCCCTTACTCTCTCTCTCCCTCTTACTGTCTCTCTCTCTCCCCCCCCTCTTACTGTCTTTCTCCCCCCCTCTTACTGTGTCTCTCTCCCCCCCTCTTACTGTCTATCTCTCCCCCCCTCTTACTGTCTCTCTCTCCCCCCCTCTTACTGTCTCCCCCTCCCTCTTACTGTCTCTCTCTCTCTCCCTCTTACTGTCTCTCTCTCCCACCCTCTTACTGTCTCTCTCTCCCCCTCTTACTGTCTCTCTCTCCCTCCCTCTTACTGTCTCTCTCCCTCTTACTGTCTCTCGCTCTCTCTCCCCCTCTTACTGTCTCTCTCTCCCTCCCTCTTACTGTCTCTCTCTGTCTCCCTCTTACTTTCTCTCTCTCCCTCCCTCTTACTTTCTCTCTCTCCCTCCCTCTTACTCTCCCTCTCTCTCCCTCTTACACTCTCTCTCTCCCTCTTACTCTCTCTCTCCCTCTTACTCTCTCTCTCCATCTTACTGTCTCTCTCCCTCTTACTCTCTCTCTCCCTCTTATTCTCCCTCTCTCCCTCTTACTTTCTCTCTCTCCCTCTTACTCTCCCTCTCACTCTCTCTCTCTCCATCTTACTCTCCCTCTCTCTCCCTCTTACTCTCTCTCTCTCCCTAAAACTTTCTCTCCCTCTGACTCTCTCTCCCTCTTACTCTCTCTCTCCCTCTTGCTCTCTCTCTCCCTCTTTCTCTCGCTCTCTCTTTCCCTCTTCCTCTCCTTCTCTCTCCCTCTTAATCCCTCTCTCTCTCTCCCCCTCTTGCTCTCTCTCTCCCTCTTACTCTCTCTCTTGCTCTCTCTCTCTCTTACTCTCTCTCTCCCTCTTACTCTCGCTCTCTCTCCCTCTTGCTCTCTCGCTCTCCCTCTTACTCTTGCTCTCTCTTTCCCTCTACTCTCCCTCTCTCTCCCCCTCTCTCCCTCTTACTCTCTCTCTCCCTTTTACTCTCCCTCCCTCTTATTCTCTCTCTCTTTCTCTCTCTCTCCCTCTCCTTCTCTCCCTCTCACTCTCTCCCTCTCAATTCAATGAAATTAAATTCAAGGGGCTTTATTGGCATGGGAAACATGTGTTAACATTGCCAAAGCAAGTGAGGTAGAGAATATACAAAAGTGAAATAAACAATAAAAATTAACAGTAAATATTACACATACAGAAGTTTCAAAACAATAAAGACATTACAAATGTCATATTATATATATACAGTGCCTTGCGAAAGTATTCGGCCCCCTTGAACTTTGCGACCTTTTGCCACATTTCAGGCTTCAAACATAAAGATATAAAACTGTATTTTTTTGTGGAGAATCAACAACAAGTAGGACACAATCATGAAGTGGAACGACATTTATTGGATATTTCAAACTTTTTTAACAAATCAAAAACTGAAAAATTGGGCATGCAAAATTATTCAGCCCCCTTAAGTTAATACTTTGTAGCGCCACCTTTTGCTGCGATTACAGCTGTAAGTCGCTTGGGGTATGTCTCTATCAGTTTTGCACATCAAGAGACTGAACATTTTTCCCATTCCTCCTTGCAAAACAGCTCGAGCTCAGTGAGGTTGGATGGAGAGCATTTGTGAACAGCAGTTTTCAGTTCTTTCCACAGATTCTCGATTCGATTCAGGTCTGGACTTTGACTTGGCCATTCTAACACCTGGATATGTTTATTTTTGAACCATTCCATTGTAGATTTTGCTTTATGTTTTGGATCATTGTCTTGTTGGAAGACAAATCTCCGTCCCAGTCTCAGGTCTTTTGCAGACTCCATCATGTTTTTTTCCAGAATGATCCTGTATTTGGCTCCATCCATCTTCCCATCAATTTTAACCATCTTCCCTGTCCCTGCTGAAGAAAAGCAGTCCCAAACCATGATGCTGCCACCACCATGTTTGACAGTGGGTATGGTGTGTTCAGGGTGATGAGCTGTGTTGCTTTTACGCCAAACATAACATTTTGCATTGTTGCCAAAAAGTTCAATTTTGGTTTCATCCGACCAGAGCACCTTCTTCCACATGTTTGGTGTGTCTCCCAGGTGGCTTGTGGCAAACTTTAAACAACACATTTTATGGATATCTTTAAGAAATGGCTTTCTTCTTGCCACTCTTCCATAAAGGCCAGATTTGTGCAATATACGACTGATTGTTGTCCTATGGACAGAGTCTCCCACCTCAGCTGTAGATCTCTGCAGTTCATCCAGAGTGATCATGGGCCTCTTGGCTGCATCTCTGATCAGTCTTCTCCTTGTATGAGCTGAAAGTTTAGAGGGACGGCCAGGTCTTGGTAGATTTGCAGTGCACTGATACTCCTTCCATTTCAATATTATCGCTTGCACAGTGCTCCTTGGGATGTTTAAAGCTTGGTAAATATTTTTGTATCCAAATCCGGCTTTAAACTTCTTCACAACAGTATCTCGGACCTGCCTGGTATGTTCCATGTTCTTCATGATACTCTCTGCGCTTTTAACGGACCTCTGAGACTATCACAGTGCAGATGCATTTATACGGAGACTTGATTACACACAGGTGGATTGTATTTATCATCATTAGTCATTTAGTTCAACATTGGATCATTCAGAGATCCTCACTGAACTTCTGGAGAGAGTTTGCTGCACTGAAAGTAAAGTGGCTGAATAATTTTGCACGCCCAATTTTTCAGTATTTGATTTGTTAAAAAGTTTGAAATATCCAATAAATGTCGTTCCACTTCATGATTGTGTCCCACTTGTTGTTGATTCTTCCCCAAAAAATACAGTTTTATACCTTTATGTTTGAAGCCTGAAATGTGGCAAAAGGTCGCAAAGTTCAAGGGGGCCGAATACTTTCGCAAGGCACTGTATATATATATATACAGTGTTGTAACAATGTACAAATAGATAAAGTACACAAGGGAAAATAAAGAAGCATAAGTATGGGTTGTATTTACAATGGAGTTTGTTCTTCACTGGTTGCCCTTTTCTTATGGCAACAGGTCACAAATCTTGCTGCTGTGATGGCACAATGTGGAATTTCACCCAGTCGATATGGGAGTTTATCAAAATTGGATTTGTTTTCAAATTCTTTGTGGGTCTGTGTAATCTGAGGGAAATATGTGTCTCTAATATGGTCATACATTTGGCAGGAGGTTAGGAAGTGCAGCACAGTTCACCTCCTTTTGTGGGTAGTGAGCACATAACCTGTCTTCTCTTGAGAGCCAGGTCTGTCTACGGCGGCCTTCCTCAATAGCAAGGCTATGCTCACTAAGTCTGTACATCGTCAAAGCTTTCCTTAAGTTTGGGTCAGTCACAGTGCACAGGTATTCTGCCACTGTGTACTCTCTGTTTAGGGACAAATAGCATTCTAGTTTGCTCAGTTTTTATGTTAATTCTTTCCAATGTGTCAAGTAATTATCTTTTTGTTTTCTCATGATTTGGTTGGGTCTAATTGTGCTGCTGTCCTGGGGCTCTGTGGGGTGTGTTTGTGTTTGTGAACAGAGCCCCAGGACCAGCTTGCTTAGGGGACTCTTCTCCAGGTTCATCTCTCTGTAGGTGATGGCTTTGTTATGGAAGGTTTGGGAAGGTTCTCCCTCTTACTCTCTCTCTCCCTCCCTCTTACTGTCTCTCTCTCCCCCCCTCTTACTGTCTCTCTCTCTCCCTCCCTCTTACTGTCTCTCTCTCCCCCCCTCTTACTGTCTCTCTCTCCCTCCCTCTCACTGTCTCTCCCCCCCCTCTTACTCTCTCTCTCTCCCTCCCTCTTACTGTCTCTCTCTCTCTCCCTCCCTCTTACTGTCTCTATCTCCCTCCCTCTTACTGTTATGGAAGGTTTGGGAAGGTTCTCCCTCTTACTCTCTCTCTCCCCCCCTCTTACTGTCTCTCTCTCCCTCCCTCTTACTGTCTCTCTCTCCCTCCCTCTTACTCTCTCTCTCCCTCCCCCTTACTGTCTCTCCCTCCCTCTTACTCTCTCTCCCGCTTACTGTCTCTCTCTCCCTCCCTCTTACTCTCTCTCTCCCTCTTACTCTCTCCCTCCCCCTTACTCTCTCTCTCCCTTCCTCTTACTGTCTCTCTCTCCCCCCTCTTACTGTCTCTCTCTCCCCCTCTTACTGTGTCTCTCTCCCCCCTCTTACTGTCTATCTCTCCCCCTCTTACTGTCTCTCTCTCCCCCCTCTTACTGTCTCCCCCTCCCTCTTACTGTCTCTCTCTCCCTCCCTCTTACTGTCTCTCTCTCCTCCCTCTTACTGTCTCTCTCCCTCCCTCTTACTGTCTCTCTCCCTCCCTCTTACTGTCTCTCTCTCTCTCTCCCCCTCTTACTGTCTCTCTCTCTCCCTCCCTCTTACTGTCTCTCTCTGTCTCCCTCTTACTTTCTCTCTCTCCCTCCCTATTACTTTCTCTCTCTCTCTCCCTCTTACACTCTCTCTCTCCCTCTTACTCTCTCTCTCCCTCTTACTCTCTCTCTCCCTCTTACTGTCTCTCTCCCTCTTACTCTCTCTCCCCCTCTTACTCTCTCTCTCTCCCTCTTACTCTCTCTCTCTCCCTCTTACTTTCTCTCTCTCCCTCTTACTCTCCCTCTCACTCTCTCTCTCTCTCCATCTTACTCTCCCTCTCTCTCCCTCTTACTCTCTCTCTCTCCCTAAAACTTTCTCTCCCTCTGACTCTCTCTCCCTCTTACTCTCTCTCTCCCTCTTGCTCTCTCTCTCCCTCTTTCTCTCGCTCTCTCTCTTTCCCTCTTCCTCTCCTTCTCTCTCCCTCTTAATCCCTCTCTCTCTCTCCCCCTCTTGCTCTCTCTCTCCCTCTTACTCTCTCTCTTGCTCTCTCTCTCTCTCTTTCTCTCTCTCTCTCCCTCTTACTCTCGCTCTCTCTCCCTCTTGCTCTCTCGCTCTCCCTCTTACTCTTGCTCTCTCTTTCCCTCTACTCTCCCTCTCTCTCCCCCTCTCTCCCTCTTACTCTCTCTCTCCCTCTTACTCTCCCTCCCTCTTATTCTCTCTCTCTTTCTCTCTCTCTCCCTCTCTCCCTCTCACTCTCTCCCTCTCAATTCAATGAAATTAAATTCAAGGGGCTTTATTGGCATGGGAAACATGTGTTAACATTGCCAAAGCAAGTGAGGTAGAGAATATACAAAAGTGAAATAAACAATAAAAATTAACAGTAAATATTACACATACAGAAGTTTCAAAACAATAAAGACATTACAAATGTCATATTATATATATACAGTGCCTTGCGAAAGTATTCGGCCCCCTTGAACTTTGCGACCTTTTGCCACATTTCAGGCGTCAAACATAAAGATATAAAACTGTATTTTTTTGTGGAGAATCAACAACAAGTAGGACACAATCATGAAGTGGAACGACATTTATTGGATATTTCAAACTTTTTTAACAAATCAAAAACTGAAAAATTGGGCATGCAAAATTATTCAGCCCCCTTAAGTTAATACTTTGTAGCGCCACCTTTTGCTGCGATTACAGCTGTAAGTCGCTTGGGGTATGTCTCTATCAGTTTTGCACATCAAGAGACTGAACATTTTTCCCATTCCTCCTTGCAAAACAGCTCGAGCTCAGTGAGGTTGGATGGAGAGCATTTGTGAACAGCAGTTTTCAGTTCTTTCCACAGATTCTCGATTCGATTCAGGTCTGGACTTTGACTTGGCCATTCTAACACCTGGATATGTTTATTTTTGAACCATTCCATTGTAGATTTTGCTTTATGTTTTGGATCATTGTCTTGTTGGAAGACAAATCTCCGTCCCAGTCTCAGGTCTTTTGCAGACTCCATCATGTTTTTTTCCAGAATGATCCTGTATTTGGCTCCATCCATCTTCCCATCAATTTTAACCATCTTCCCTGTCCCTGCTGAAGAAAAGCAGTCCCAAACCATGATGCTGCCACCACCATGTTTGACAGTGGGTATGGTGTGTTCAGGGTGATGAGCTGTGTTGCTTTTACGCCAAACATAACATTTTGCATTGTTGCCAAAAAGTTCAATTTTGGTTTCATCCGACCAGAGCACCTTCTTCCACATGTTTGGTGTGTCTCCCAGGTGGCTTGTGGCAAACTTTAAACAACACATTTTATGGATATCTTTAAGAAATGGCTTTCTTCTTGCCACTCTTCCATAAAGGCCAGATTTGTGCAATATACGACTGATTGTTGTCCTATGGACAGAGTCTCCCACCTCAGCTGTAGATCTCTGCAGTTCATCCAGAGTGATCATGGGCCTCTTGGCTGCATCTCTGATCAGTCTTCTCCTTGTATGAGCTGAAAGTTTAGAGGGACGGCCAGGTCTTGGTAGATTTGCAGTGCTCTGATACTCCTTCCATTTCAATATTATCGCTTGCACAGTGCTCCTTGGGATGTTTAAAGCTTGGTAAATATTTTTGTATCCAAATCCGGCTTTAAACTTCTTCACAACAGTATCTCGGACCTGCCTGGTATGTTCCATGTTCTTCATGATACTCTATGCGCTTTTAACGGACCTCTGAGACTATCACAGTGCAGATGCATTTATACGGAGACTTGATTACACACAGGTGGATTGTATTTATCATCATTAGTCATTTAGTTCAACATTGGATCATTCAGAGATCCTCACTGAACTTCTGGAGAGAGTTTGCTGCACTGAAAGTAAAGTGGCTGAATAATTTTGCACGCCCAATTTTTCAGTATTTGATTTGTTAAAAAAGTTTGAAATATCCAATAAATGTCGTTCCACTTCATGATTGTGTCCCACTTGTTGTTGATTCTTCCCCAAAAAATACAGTTTTATACCTTTATGTTTGAAGCCTGAAATGTGGCAAAAGGTCGCAAAGTTCAAGGGGGCCGAATACTTCGCAAGGCACTGTATATATATATATATATATATATATATATATATATATATATATATATATATATATATATACAGTGCCTTGCGAAAGTATTCGGCCCCCTTGAACTTTGCAACCTTTTGCCAAACTGTGATGGCACAATGTGGAATTTCACCCAGTCGATATGGGAGTTTATCAAAATTGGATTTGTTTTCAAATTCTTTGTGGGTCTGTGTAATCTGAGGGAAATATGTGTCTCTAATATGGTCATACATTTGGCAGGAGGTTAGGAAGTGCAGCACAGTTCACCTCCTTTTGTGGGTAGTGAGCACATAACCTGTCTTCTCTTGAGAGCCAGGTCTGTCTACGGCGGCCTTCCTCAATAGCAAGGCTATGCTCACTAAGTCTGTACATTGTCAAAGCTTTCCTTAAGTTTGGGTCAGTCACAGTGCACAGGTATTCTGCCACTGTGTACTCTCTGTTTAGGGACAAATAGCATTCTAGTTTGCTCAGTTTTTATGTTAATTCTTTCCAATGTGTCAAGTAATTATCTTTTTGTTTTCTCATGATTTGGTTGGGTCTAATTGTGCTGCTGTCCTGGGGCTCTGTGGGGTGTGTTTGTGTTTGTGAATAGAGCCCCAGGACCAGCTTGCTTAGGGGACTCTTCTCCAGGTTCATCCCTCTGTAGGTGATGGCTTTGTTATGGAAGGTTTGGGAAGGTTCTCCCTCTTACTCTCTCTCTCCCTCCCTCTTACTGTCTCTCTCTCCCCCCCCTCTTACTGTCTCTCTCTCTCCCTCCCTCTTACTGTCTCTCTCTCCCCCCCTCTTACTGTCTCTCTCTCCCTCCCTCTCACTGTCTCCCCCCCCTCTTACTCTCTCTCTCTCCCTCCCTCTTACTGTCTCTCTCTCCCTCCCTCTTACTGTCTCTATCTCCCTCCCTCTTACTGTTATGGAAGGTTTGGGAAGGTTCTCCCTCTTACTCTCTCTCTCCCCCCCTCTTACTGTCTCTCCCTCCCTCCCTCTTACTGTCTCTCTCTCCCTCCCCCTTACTGTCTCTCCCTCCTTCTTACTCTCTCTCCCGCTTACTGTCTCTCTCTCCCTCCCTCTTACTCTCTCCCTCCCTCTTACTCTCTCTCTCCCTCCCCCTTCCTCTCTCTCTCTCCCTTCCTCTTACTGTCTCTCTCTCTCCCCCCTCTTACTGTCTCTCTCTCCCCCCCTCTTACTGTGTCTCTCTCCCCCCCTCTTACTGTCTATCTCTCCCCCTCTTACTGTCTCTCTCTCCCCCTCTTACTGTCTCCCCCTCCCTCTTACTGTCTCTCTCTCTCCCTCTTACTGTCTCTCTCTCCCTCCCTCTTACTGTCTCTCTCTCCCCCTCTTACTGTCTCTCTCCCTCCCTCTTACTGTCTCTCTCCCTCTTACTGTTTCTCTCTCTCTCTCCCCCTCTTACTGTCTCTCTCTCCCTCCCTCTTACTGTCTCTCTCTCTCCCCCTCTTACTGTCTCTCTCTCCCTCTTACTCTCTCTCTCTCTCCCTCTTACTCTCTCTCTCCCTCCCTCTTACTGTCTCTCTCTCCCTCCCTCTTACTCTCTCTCTCCCTCTTACTCTCTCTCCCTCTTACTCTCTCTCTTCCCCCCTCTTACTGTCTCTCTCTCCCTCCCTCTTACTGTCTCTCTCTCCCTCCCTCTTACTGTCTCTCTCTCCCTCCCTCTTACTGTCTCTCTCTCCCTCCCTCTTACTGTCTCTCCCTCCCTCTTACTCTCTCTCCCGCTTACTGTCTCTCTCCCTCCCTCTTACTCTCTCTCTCCCTCTTACTCTCTCTCTCCCTCCCTCTTACTCTCTCTCTCCCTCCCTCTTACTCTCTCTCTACCTCCCCCTTACTCTCTCTCCCTCCCTCTTACGCTCTCTCTCTCCCTCCCTCTTACTCTCTCCCTCCCTCTTACTCTCTCTCTCCCTCCCTCTTACTGTCTCTCTCTCCCTCCCTCTTACTCTCTCTCCCTCCCTCTTACTGTCTTTCTCTCCCTCCCTCTTACTGTCTCTCTCTCCCCTCTTACTCTCTATCTCTCCCTCCCTCTTACTCTCTCTCTCTCTCCCTCCCTCTTACTCTCTCTCTTTCCCTCCCTCTTACTCTCTCTCTTTCCCTCCCTCTTACTCAATTTTTCAATTAAATTCAATTCAATTTGCTTTATTGGCATGACGTAACAATGTACATATTGCCAAAGCTTATTTTGGATATTTACAATATAAAAAAATGAGAATCAAAATTGTCAACAGGACAACAGTAACAACAATAACCAAGTTTCAAAATAACCATACATTCAACAATAAGCATACATAACAATAAGCATACAGTAGAGTACATGTGCAGGTTGATTGGTCTGTCAGACACTGTCCCTCAACTTATGGCAGGGAGCAATGTAGTGCGCTGCCAACCCACAGCTCTCTGCTTCCTCCCCCAACAGGACGGGTAGCCTATCCTCATCAGAGAGGTCTTTGAAACCTTGAATAAGGGTTTCAAATTTGGGAAAATTACACTCTCTAATTGTTTTATATTTTTGACATTTTGTCAGGAAATGCAGCTCCGTCTCAGGTTCTGCTGCTGTGCAGTGGTTGCACAGCCTTTCCTCTACAGGGAGCCAGGTTTTCCTGTGTCTACCCTTCTCAATGGCAAGGTTGTGCTCACTGAGCTTGTACTTTGTCAAGGTTTTTCTAAGGTTTTGATCAGTAACCATGGTCGAATAGTTAGCCATGGTGTACTGTCGATTTTGGGCCAGATGGCACTGCATTTTGCTTTGTGCTTGTGTTTCCCAATAAGCAATATAATTTTGTTTTGACTGTGTTGTAATTTGGTTTATCCTGATTGATTGGATGTTCTGGTCCTGAGGCTTCAGTGCGTTAGTAGAACAGGTTTGTGAACTCAGCCCCAGGACCAGCTGGATGAGGCGACTCTTTTCTTTGCTCAGCTCTTGGCATTTCAAGGCTTGGTAATGATATGAGAGGGCGTCACTGTATTTTAGATGTTTCCAAAACTGAATTGCTCTTTTTTGAGTTTTTATTATTAGTGGATATTGGCCTAATTCTGCTCTGCATGCATTGTTTGTAGTTTTCCTCTGGACATGTAGGAGAATCTTACAAAGATGTAGGGTTTCAATGGGGTGTTTGATCCATTTGATTAAATCTTGTTTTGCAAGTGGACCCCACACCTCGCTGCCATGAAGTGCAATTGGTTCAATGACATATTCAATTAGTTTTAGCCAAATTTTAATAGGTATTTCAATTTGAATTAGCTTTTTAATGGCGTAGAATGCCCTGCGTGCTTTCTCTCTCAGTTCATTCACTGCCTCCTTAAGGGGTCCAGTTGAGCTTATTTTTAAACCTCAGTAATTGTAGTGTGAGCAGTACTCTATATATTTTGTACCAATTGAGAACTTTGGTCTAATTCCCTGAGATCTGGATCTTCTCTGGAAAATCATTATTTTAGTATTTTTGGGGTTTACTGCCAGGGCCCAGGTCTAGCAGTACTGCTCTAGCAGGTCCAGGCTCTGCTGTAGACCATGTGCTGTGCATTTAACTTCTGAATTGTGGAGACTAACACCAGGGGCCGAGGATGTTTCTAGAATAGTGGCCAATTCTTTGATGTAAATATTGAAGAGTGCAGGGCTCAGATTGCAACCCTGGCGAAGGCACCGACCCTGGTTAAAGAATTCTGTTCTTTTCTTGCCAATTTTAATGCTGCACGTATTGCCAGTATACATTGATTTAATGATGACATATGTTTTACCCCCTACACCACTTTCAATAACCTTGTTGAACAGTCCTGAATGCCAAATAGAATCAAATGCTTTTTGGAAGTCGATAAAACAAGCGTATATTTTGGTATTATTTTGGTGGACATGTTTATCTATCAGGGTGTGTAGGGTGTAAATATGATCAGTTGTGCGATGTTTTGGTATAGATCCAATTAGGCTTTTACTCAAGACATTGTGTTTATTAAGGAAGTTTAGAACTTTTACATTTATAATACTACAGAAAACCTTCCCCAGGTTACTGTTCACACAAATGCCTCTGTAATTGTTAGGGTCAAATTTGTCTCCGTTCTTAAAGATTGGGGTTATGTGTCCTTGATTCAAGATGTCAGGGAGATAACCTACACTCAGGATCAAATTAAACAGTTTTAATATAGCCAATTGAAATGTTGCACTAGTGAGTTTTAGCATCTCATGTAGGATGCCATCAGGTCCACATGCTTTTTTAAATTTGAGGGCCTGAAGTTTCTTATAGAGCTCCTGGTCAGTATTGGGGAGTCCAATGGATTTTGATTGTCCTTAATAGCTTTTTCTAATCCATTCAACTTCTCATGAATTTGGCGTTGTTCTGCGTTTGTGTCAATTTGAACGATGTTGTAGAGTGTTTTAAAATACTCTCTCTCTCTCCCTCTTACTCTCTCTCTCCCTCTTACTCTCTCCCTCTCTCTTACTCTCTCTCCCTCTCTCCCTCTTACTCTCTCTCTCTCTTACTCTCTGTCACTCCCTCTTACTCTCTCTCACTCCCTCTTACTCTCTCTCTCTCTCTCTCTCTCTCTCTCTCTCTCTTACTCTCTCTCCCTCTCTCTCTCTCTCTTACTCTCTCTCCCTCTTACTCTCTCTCTCCCTCTTACTCTCTCTCTCTCCCTCTTACGCTCTCTCTCTTACTCTCCCCTCTCCCTCTCCCTCTCTCTTTCTCTCTCTCTTACTCTCTCCCTCTTTCTTTCTCTTTCTCCCTCTTACTCTATCTCTCCCTCTTATTCTCTCTCTCTTACTCTCTCTTACTCTTACTCTCTCCCTCTTTCTCTCCCTGTCACGTTCTGACCTCAGTTCCTTGGTTATGTCTTTGTTTTAGTATGGTCAGGGTGTGAGATGGGTGGGTTTGTCTATGTTCCGTTTTCTATGTTGTGTTTGCGTTTGGCCTGGTATGGTTCTCAATCAGAGGCAGGTGTTGTTAGTTGTCTCTGATTGAGAATCATACTTAGGTAGCCTTTTCCCACTTATGTTTGGTGGGTGTTTATTTTCTGTTCGGTGTTTGTATTTCACGTTCAGGACTGTTTTCGTTTCGTTCTCGTGTTTTGTTGTTTTGTTCGAGTATTCGTTTTCATTAAAAGAGAATATGAATACTGACCATGCTGACCTCCTCTCTATATCCCAACGACTAGCGTTACACTCCCTCTTACTCTCCCTCTTACTCTCGTCTTTCCCTCTCTCTCTCCATGATCCCATGCTGCCAGCCCATAGAGAAATGTTTATCTAGCTAACTAACGCTAGCATATTCCCTAGAAAATGATATTTTTCCCCCTCATTTTTGTTGTCACTTCTGTTGGCCTCCCCATGTGTGGGTTTGTGCTCTGATTGGCTCAAAGTCTGATTGGCTGGAATCCCTGACATTACGATTCTACAAGTAGAAAAGGTAGGTTTGTCGCTACCAGGTTGGCATGCATCAGGTGCTGCTTTTGTTCTAGCAAGAGAAGGAAAAGCCTCCCACTGTGATAAGTACCTATTTCACGTATATCATGTATAATGCCAACCAGCAGTTTGGTCAGTGGTTTGGTTTGAAGTGGTTTGCTGTCTTTGGTCACTGGCTCAGGAGCTCAATGATTATTATGTGGTCAATAGTGTCCACAGTTAATAGTGTCAATAGTGTCCCGAAGGCCTAGGTAATAATAACTACAGTAGCTTAGTATAGCTGTGTTTGCTAACTGACTCATAGATCATAGCAGTGCCCCAAATTCTCCCACCGCTGCTCTCATGTCATGTCTGATGAAGACTCAGGCCCGATACAAAGTCATGCTGGGGCATTAGAAAGTACTTAAAGAACTGATGGTTGATTTGTTACTGTCACGCTTGTATAAAGGGGTTTGGAGACAGGCGCAGGAATACACAATTAGTGTTTTTAATACACCCAAAACAAACATCGATACAAAAACACTGGGCTGTACCCAAACAAAAGAGTGAGGGTAAACCTCGTTGAATGACACGGGACGATAACAGTAATACACAATATATATAAAGCACGTAGCATAACAGCTGCACCAACACAAGACAGTCCGGGGGTTGATGATAATGGAACCAGGTGTGTGTTATCAGACAAGACAAAACCAGCATTAACCCCCCCCCCCTCATCTCCACCAGGTAGTACTAACAGATGAAACCCAGCATTAACCCCCCCCTCATCCCCACCAGGTAATACTAACAGATGAAACCCAGCATTACACCCCCCCTCATCCCCACCAGGTAGTACTAACAGATGAAACCCAGCATTAACCCCCCCCCCTCATCCCCACCAGGTAATACTAACAGATGAAACCCAGCATTACCCCCCCCTCATCCCCACCAGGTAGTACTAACAGATGAAACCCAGCATTAACCCCCCTCATCTCCACCAGGTAATACTAACAGATGAAACCCAGCATTAACCCCCCTCATCTCCACCAGGTAATACTAACAGATGAAACCCAGCATTAACCCCCCCCTCATCTCCACCAGGTAGTACTAACAGATGAAACCCAGCATTAACCCCCCCCTCATCTCCACCAGGTAGTACTAACAGATGAAACCCAGCATTACACCCCCCTCATCCCCACCAGGTAGTACTAACAGATGAAACCCAGCATTAACCCCCCCCATCCCCACCAGGTAGTACTAACAGATGAAACCCAGCATTAACCCCCCCCTCATCTCCACCAGGTAGTACTAACAGATGAAACCCAGCATTAACCCCCCTCATCCCCACCAGGTAGTACTAACAGATGAAACCCAGCATTAACCCCCCCCTCATCTCCACCAGGTAGTACTAACAGATGAAACCCAGCATTACACCCCCCCTCATCCCCACCAGGTAGTACTAACAGATGAAACCCAGCATTAACCCCCCATCTCCACCAGGTAATACTAACAGATGAAACCCAGCATTAACCCCCCTCATCTCCACCAGGTAGTACTAACAGATGAAACCCAGCATTACACCCCCCTCATCCCCACCAGGTAGTACTAACAGATGAAACCCAGCATTAACCCCCCATCTCCACCAGGTAATACTAACAGATGAAACCCAGCATTACACCCCCCCCTCATCTCCACCAGGTAGTACTAACAGATGAAACCCAGCATTAACCCCCCTCATCCCCACCAGGTAGTACTAACAGATGAAACCCAGCATTAACCCCCCCCCATCACCACCAGGTAGTACTAACAGATGAAACCCAGCATTAACCCCCCCCATCACCACCAGGTAGTACTAACAGATTAAACCCAGCATTAACCCCCCCCCATCTCCACCAGGTAGTACTAACAGATGAAACCCAGCATTAACCCCCCTCATCTCCACCAGGTAGTACTAACAGATGAAACCCAGCATTACACCCCCCTCATCTCCACCAGGTAGTACTAACAGATGAAACCCAGCATTAACCCCCCTCATCTCCACCAGGTAGTACTAACAGATGAAACCCAGCATTACACCCCCCCTCATCCCCACCAGGTAGTACTAACAGATGAAACCCAGCATTAACCCCCCTCATCTCCACCAGGTAGTACTAACAGATGAAACCCAGCATTAACCCCCCTCATCCCCACCAGGTAATACTAACAGATGAAACCCAGCATTACACCCCCCCCCCCTCATCCCCACCAGGTAGTACTAACAGATGAAACCCAGCATTAACCCCCCATCTCCACCAGGTAATACTAACAGATGAAACCCAGCATTACACCCCCCATCCCCACCAGGTTGTACTAACAGATGAAACCCAGCATTAACCCCCTCATCCCCACCAGGTAGTACTAACAGATGAAACCCAGCATTAACCCCCCTCATCCCCACCAGGTAGTACTAACAGATGAAACCCAGCATTAACCCCCCTCATCCCCACCAGGTAGTACTAACAGATGAAACCCAGCATTAACCCCCCCTCATCCCCACCAGGTAGTACTAACAGATGAAACCCAGCATTAACCCCCCTCATCCCCACCAGGTAGTACTAACAGATGAAACCCAGCATTACACCCCCCCCTCATCTCCACCAGGTAGTACTAACAGATTAAACCCAGCATTACCCCCCCCTCATCCCCACCAGGTAGTACTAACAGATGAAACCCAGCATTAACCCCCCCTCATCTCCACCAAGTAATACTAACAGATGAAACCCAGCATTACACCCCCCTCATCTCCACCAGGTAGTACTAACAGATTAAACCCAGCATTACACCACCCCCCCCCCTCATCACCACCAGGTAGTACTAACAGATTAAACCCAGCATTAACCCCCCCCTCATCTCCACCAGGTAGTACTAACAGATGAAACCCAGCATTAACCCCCCTCATCTCCACCAGGTAGTACTAACAGATGAAACCCAGCATTAACCCCCCTCATCCCCACCAGGTAGTACTAACAGATGAAACCCAGCATTAACCCCCCTCATCCCCACCAGGTAATACTAACAGATGAAACCCAGCATTAACCCCCCTCATCCCCACCAGGTAGTACTAACAGATGAAACCCAGCATTAACCCCCCTCATCTCCACCAGGTAGTACTAACAGATGAAACCCAGCATTAATCCCCCCACCATCTCCACCAGGTAGTACTGACAGATGAAACCCAGCATTAACCCCCCCCTCATTCCCACCAGGTAGTACTAACAGATGAAACCCAGCATTAATCCCCCCCACCATCTCCACCAGGTAGTACTAACAGATGAAACCCAGCATTAACCCCCCTCATCCCCACCAGGTAGTACTAACAGATGAAACCCAGCATTAACCCCCCCTCATCCCCACCAGGTAGTACTAACAGATGAAACCCAGCATTAACCCCCCCCTCATCCCCACCAGGTAGTACTAACAGATGAAACCCAGCATTAACCCCCCTCATCCCCACCAGGTAGTACTAACAGATGAAACCCAGCATTAACCCCCCTCATCCCCACCAGGTAGTACTAACAGATGAAACCCAGCATTAACCCCCCTCATCCCCACCAGGTAGTACTAACAGATGAAACCCAGCATTAACCCCCCTCATCCCCACCAGGTAGTACTAACAGATGAAACCCAGCATTACACCCCCCCTCATCTCCACCAGGTAGTACTAACAGATTAAACCCAGCATTACACCCCCCCCTCATCCCCACCAGGTAGTACTAACAGATGAAACCCAGCATTAACCCCCCCTCATCTCCACCAAGTAATACTAACAGATGAAACCCAGCATTACACCCCCCCCTCATCTCCACCAGGTAGTACTAACAGATTAAACCCAGCATTACACCACCCCCCCCCCCTCATCACCACCAGGTAGTACTAACAGATTAAACCCAGCATTAACCCCCCTCATCTCCACCAGGTAGTACTAACAGATGAAACCCAGCATTAACCCCCCTCATCTCCACCAGGTAGTACTAACAGATGAAACCCAGCATTAACCCCCCTCATCCCCACCAGGTAGTACTAACAGATGAAACCCAGCATTAACCCCCCCCCCTCATCCCCACCAGGTAATACTAACAGATGAAACCCAGCATTAACCCCCCCTCATCCCCACCAGGTAGTACTAACAGATGAAACCCAGCATTAACCCCCCTCATCTCCACCAGGTAGTACTAACAGATGAAACCCAGCATTAACCCCCCCCCCCCACCATCTCCACCAGGTAGTACTGACAGATGAAACCCAGCATTAACCCCCCTCATTCCCACCAGGTAGTACTAACAGATGAAACCCAGCATTAACCCCCCTCATCCCCACCAGGTAGTACTAACAGATGAAACCCAGCATTAACCCCCCCCTCATCCCCACCAGGTAGTACTAACAGATGAAACCCAGCATTAACCCCCCCCTCATCTCCACCAGGTAGTACTAACAGATGAAACCCAGCATTAACCCCCTCATCCCCACCAGGTAGTACTAACAGATGAAACCCAGCATTAACCCCCCATCCCCACCAGGTAGTACTAACAGATGAAACCCAGCATTAACCCCCCCCCCCATCTCCACCAGGTAGTACTAACAGATGAAACCCAGCATTAACCCCCCCCCCTCATCCCCACCAGGTAGTACTAACAGATGAAACCCAGCATTAACCCCCCCCCCCTCATTCCCACCAGGTAGTACTAACAGATGAAACCCAGCATTAACCCCCCTCATTCCCACCAGGTAGTACTGACAGATGAAACCCAGCATTACCCCCCCCCTCATCTTCACCAGGTAGTACTAACAGATGAAACCCAGCATTGACCCCCCTCATCTTCACCAGGTAGTACTAACAGATGAAACCCAGCATTACCCCCCCCCCTCATCTCCACCAGGTAGTACTACCAGATGAAACCCAGCATTAACCCCCCTCATCTCCACCAGGTAGTACTAACAGATGAAACCCAGCATTACACCACCCCCCTCATCTCCACCAGGTAGTACTAACAGATGAAACCCAGCATTACACCACCCCCCTCATCTCCACCAGGTAGTACTAACAGGTGAAACCCAGCATTACACCCCCCCCCCCTCATCTCCACCAGGTAGTACTAACATATGAAACCCAGCATTAACCCCCCTCATCTCCACCAGGTAGTACTAACAGATGAAACCCAGCATTACACCCCCCCCTCATCTCCACCAGGTAGTACTAACAGATGAAACCCAGCATTAACCCCCCCCCCCTCATCTCCACCAGGTAGTACTAACAGATGAAACCCAGCATTAACCCCCCCCCCTCATCTCCACCAGGTAATACTAACAGATGAAACCCAGCATTAACCCCCCCTCATCCCCACCAGGTAGTACTAACAGATGAAACCCAGCATTACCCCCCTCATCCCCACCAGGTAGTACTAACAGATGAAACCCAGCATTACCCCCCCCTCATCCCCACCAGGTAATACTAACAGGTGAAACCCAGCATTAACCCCCCTCATCTCCACCAGGTAATACTAACAGGTGAAACCCAGCATTACCCCCCTCATCCCCACCAGGTAGTACTAACAGATGAAACCCAGCATTAACCCCCCTCATCCCCACCAGGTAGTACTAACAGATGAAACCCAGCATTAACCCCCCTCATCTCCACCAGGTAGTACTAACAGATGAAACCCAGCATTACACCCCCCCCCTCATCCCCACCAGGTAGTACTAACAGATGAAACCCAGCATTACACCCCCCTCATCTCCAACAGGTAATACTAACAGATGAAACCCAGCATTACACCCCCATCTCCACCAGGTAGTACTAACAGATGAAACCCAGCATTAACCCCCCTCATCTCCACCAGGTAATACTAACAGATGAAACCCAGCATTACACCCCCCCTCATCTCCACCAGGTAGTACTAACAGATGAAACCCAGCATTACACCCCCCCCCCTCATCTCCACCAGGTAGTACTAACAGATGAAACCCAGCATTAACCCCCCTCATATCCACCAGGTAGTACTAACAGATGAAACCCAGCATTAACCCCCCCTCATCTCCACCAGGTAATACTAACAGATGAAACCCAGCATTAACCCCCCCTCATCTCCACCAGGTAGTACTAACAGATGAAACCCAGCATTAACCTCCCCCTCATCCCCACCAGGTAGTACTAACAGATGAAACCAGCATTACACTTCCCCCCTCATCTCCACCAGGTAGTACTAGCAGATGAAACCCAGCATTACAAGTCCCCTCATCTCCCCTCTCACCTCCCCATGTATCTCCCCTCTCACCTCCCCATGTAATCTAACACCAGACAATCATCATGGCTGCTGTAGAAGGGAGTGGGTGGACAGGACAGTGGAGCTCAGAAACTGGCCCGAGCCAGAGAGGGTATAGCGGGCACAGTATCCCTGTCTGGACTCGTCTTTTCCACAACCCGCTGAGCTAAGACTGTCCTGAGCAGAGTGCAAGGTCTGGGGCTCAGCTGAGCTAAGACTGTCCTGAGCAGAGTGCAAGGTCTGGGGCTCAGCTGAGCTAAGACTGTCCTGAGCAGAGTGCAAGGTCTGGGGCTCAGCTGAGCTAAGACTGTCCTGAGCAGAGTGCAAGGTTGGGTCTCAGCTTAGGCTGTGCTCAGGCAAAGGCATGTATGTGGGTCTAGAACAGCGGTGGCCAGTTCTTATCCTGTAGAGCTACTGCCTTTTCAAACATTTAGTACTGCAGACATGACCACAGACATGACCACAGACAAGACTACAGACATGACCACAGACATGATCACAGACATTGGTTTATTCGGATCCTCATTAGCTTTTGCCGAAGCAGCAGCTATTCTTCCTAGTGTCCAAACAAAAACATAAAATACGACAAGAAACAAAACACTGATACAATGATAGACAAGGACAGTCGCACAAATTTAATTCAGCGATATACAATGCAATGATATACAAACAATACAACTAAAGAATAATGTGTTTGTAGATTGTGTGTTAGAGTGCGTTTGTGTCTGTGTGTCATTTCACAGTCCTTATTGTGCCGTGAGATGTTTTTAAATCTATTTTTAAAGGGTCATTTTGCTGTTTGTTTGAGTAATTGGAGATGGAAGGGAGTTCCATGCATTCATGGCTCTGGATAACACTGCATTGTCGTGAATTCGTTTTTTTTAACTTGGGGACTGTGAAGAGATCCTTGGTGGCATGTCTTGTGAGGTATGTATGTGTGTCAGAGCTGTATGTTATTTGATTATTCAGACAAGCTGGAATTTTTATTACAGTAATAATTCTCATAAAAATTTGAAGAGAAGTAGTTAATCTCACATCAACCCTTAACCAGGAAAGACTGGCATGCATGTTGTTGATGTTAGTTCTGTATGTGCAGTTAAGGGCAAGGCGTGCTGCTCTGATCTGAGCCAGCTACAGTTTTGCTAGGTTTTTATTTGCTGCACTTGACCATATTACCGGACAGTAATCAAGATGGGACAAGACCAGTGCCTGAACAACTAGTACAGTTGATTTTTTCTGTCAAAAATGCAGAACACCTTTTTATAACAGACATACCCCTCCCATCTTCACAACAACTTTGGCAATATTTTACATTTGCATTTACATTTGAGCCATTTAGCAGACACTCTTAACCAGAGCAACTTACAGAACAAATTAGGGTTAAGTGCCAATGACTTGACAATGATAATTGACCATCAAATGTTATACTGAGGAGTTGAGCTTCCTCAACTTCCTCAGGAGTGTGGAATCAGCCGCATACATCGGCATTTTAGCTTTGTGTAAGACCAGTGGCAAATCATTTATAAAAATAGAGAAGAGTAATGGACCAAGACAACTGCCCTGCGGGACATCACACTGTACATATCTGATGTTAGACAAGCTTCAATTGAAGAACACTCTCTGGGTTCTACAGGATAAATAACTCCCCAAAAATGTGATGGCAAGCCATGTAAGGCCATAGCAAGTGAGTTTTTTTCAATAACAACTTATGATCAATAACACCAAAGGCTGCACTAAAATCTAACAATACAGCTCCAACTATCATCTTATTATCCATTTATTTTAACCAATCATGCTGAAAGTCAATAGTTAACTTATTCAAAAAAATGGCACTGTATTTGGTCAAACACAATTCTCTCCCTCAGTTTACTAAGAACAGGCAGCAAACTGATTGGGTGGCTGTTAAAGCCAGCAAAGGGTGCTTTACTCTTTAGGCAGTGGAATAACTTTAGCATCCTTCCACGTCTGTGGAGACATGTACTCCTTTAGGCAAACACTGGCTTCATCAATAAGTGCATTGGTGACGTCGTCCCCACAGTAACTGTACATACATACCCCAACCAGAAGCCATGGATTGCAGGCAACATCCGCACTGAGCTAAAGGGTAGAGTTGCTGCTTTCAAGGAGCGGGACTCTAACCCGGAAGCTTATATGAAATCCTGCTATGCCCTCCGACGAACCGTCAAAAAGGCAAAGCGTCAATACAGGACTAAGATCGAATTGTACTACGCCGACTCCGATGCTCGTCGGATGTGGCAGGGCTTGCAAACTATTACAGACTACGCAGAGAAGCACAGCCACGAGCTGCCCAGCCTACCAGACGAGCTAAATTACTTATATGCTCGCTTCAAGGCAAGTAACACTGAAACATGCATGAGAGCATCATCTGTTCCGGACGACTACGGATGACACACTCTCCGTAGCCGATGTGAGAAAACATTCACAAGGCCGCAGGGCCAGACGGATTATCAGGATGTGTACTCCGAGCATGCGCTGACCAGCTGGCAAGTGTCTTCACTGACATTTTCAACCTCTCCCTATCTGAGTCTGTAATACCAACGTGTTTCAAGCAGACAACCATATTCCCTGTAGCACTCACGTCTGTAGCCATGAAGTGGTTTGAAATGCTGGTCATGGCCCACATCATCACTATTATCCCAGAAACCCTAGACCTACTCCAATTTGCATACCGCCCCAACAGATCCACAGATGATGCAATCTCTATTGCACTCCACACTGCCCTTTCCCGCCTGGACAAAAGGAACACCTATGTGAGAATGCTATTCATTGACGACAGCTCAGCGTTCAACACCATAGTGCCCTCAAAGCTCATCACTAAGCTAAGGACCCTGGGACAAACACCTCCCTCTGCAACTGAATCCTGGACTTTCTGGATCCGGGCCGCCCCCAGGTGGTAAGGGTAGGTAACAACACATCTGCCACACTGATCCCCAGGGGTGCATGCTCAGTCCCCTCTTGTACTCCCTGTTCACTCATGACTGCATGGCCAGGCACAACTCTAACACCATCATTACGTTTGCTGATGACACAACAGTGGTAGGCCTGATCACCAACAACGATGAGACAGCCTATAGGAGGAGGTCAGAGACCAGGCCATGTGGTGCCAGGACAACAACCTCTCCCTCAACATGATCAAGAGAAAGGAGACGATTGTGGACTACAGGAAAAGGAGGACCGAGAAGGCCCCATTCTCATCGACGGGGCTGTAGTGGAGCAGGTTGAGAGCTTCAAGTTCCTTGGTGTCCACATCACCACCAAACTATCATGGTCCAAGCACACCAAGTCAGTCATGAAGAGGGAACGACAAAACCTATTCCCCCTCAGGAGACTGAAAAGATATGGCATGGGACCTCAGAACCTCAAAAAGTTCTACAGCTGCACCATCGAGAGCATGGTTGCATCACTGCCTGGTATGACAACTGCTCAGCCTCTGACCGCAAGGCGCTACAGAGGGTAGTGTATATGGCCCAGTACATCACTGGGCCTAAGCTTCCTGCCATCCAGGACCTCTATACCAGGCGGTGTCAGAGGAAGGCTCTAAAAATTGTCAAAGGCTCCAGTCACCCTCATAGACTGTTTTCTCTGCTACCGCAAGGCAAGCGCTACCGGAGTGCCAAGTCTAGGTCCAAAAGGCTTCTTAACAGCTTTTACCCCTAAACCGTATGACTCCTGAACAGCTGATCAAATGGCTACCCAGACTATTTGCATTTTTTTTATGCATAGTCACTTTAACTCTACCTGCATGTACATTACTGTTCTAAAGTTTGTGGTCACTTAGAAATGTCCTTGTTTTTGAAAGAGATGCTTATTTTTTTGTCCATTAAAATAACATGAAATTGATCAGAAATACAGTGTAGACATTGTTAATGTTATAAATTACTATTGTAGCTTGGAAACGGCAGATTTTTTATGGAATATCTACATAGGCGTACAGAGGCATATTATCAGCAACCATCACTCCTGTGTTCCAATGGCATGTTGTGTTAGCTAATCTAAGTGTATCATTTTAAAAGTCTAATTGATCATTAGAAAACCCTTTTGCAATTATGTTAGCACAGCTGGAAACTGTTGTCCTGATTAAAGAAGCAAAAAACTGGCCTTCTTTAGACTAGTTGAGTATCTGGAGCATCAGCATTTGTGGGTTCAATTACAGGCTCAAAATGGCCAGAAACAAATAACTTTCTTCTAAAACTCATCAGTCTATTCTTGTTCTGAGAAATGAAGGCTATTCCATGCGAGAAATTACCAAGAAACTGAAGATCTCGTACAATGCTGTGTATTACTCCCATCACAGAACAGCACAAACTGGCCCTAACTAAAGTAGAAAGAGGAATGGGAGGCCCTGGTCCACAACGGAGCAAGAGGACAAGTACATTAGAGTGTCTAGTTTGAGAAACAAACACCTCACAAGTCCTCAGCTGCCATCTTCATTAAATATTTCCCGCAAAACACCAGTCTCAACGTCAACAGTGAAGCCGTGACTCCGGGATGCTGGCCTTCTAGGCAGAGTTGCAATTAAAAAGCCATATCTCAGACTGGCCAATACAAATAAAAGATTAAGATGGACAAAAGAACACAGACACTGGACAGAGGAACTCTGCCTAGAAGGCCAGCATCCCGGAGTCGCCTCTTCACTGTTGACGTTGTTTTGAGGGTACTATTTAATGAAGCTGCTATAATTGCAAAATGGTCTTCGAATGATCAATTAGCTTTTTAAAATGATAAACCTGGATTAGCTAACACAACGTGCCATTGGAACACAGGAGTGATGGCTGCTGATAATGGGCCTCTGTACGTAGACTTTCCATTAAAAAATCCAGCTACAATAGTCATTTACAAAATTAACAAGGTCTACACTGTATTTCTGATCAATTTAATGTTATTTTAATGGACTAAAAAATTAAAAAACAATGACATTTCTAAGTGACCCCAAACTTTTGAACGGTAGTGTACATATTACCTTGACTAACCTGAACCCCACACATTGACTCGGTACCGGTACCCCCTGTATATAGCCTCACAATTGTTATTTTACTGCTGCTCTAACTATTTGTTACTTTTATTTCTTATTTTTTACTGATCTATTTTTCTTAAAATGGCATTGTTAGTGAAGGGCTTGTAAGTAAGCATTTCACTGTAAGGTCTACCTGTTGTATTAGGTCTACCTTTTATTTACATTTATTTGGTTAAAGATATAGCAAATAGGGGTGTCATTACAGTCTGCTACCATTCTCAATGGTTTCCCATCAAGGTTGTCACTACCTGGTGGTTTATCATTAGTGATGGATAACAATAGTTCTTCCACCTCTCCCACACTAACTTGACCAAATTCAAAACAGCAATCCTCTTTCATTATTCGATATTTTATACAAAAATATGATGGTTCACCGTTTAATGTTATCATTTCACTTCTGACTTTTTCCACTTTACTAGTGAAATAGTCATTGAAATAATTGGCAATATCATGATAATGATAATCAATCAGTTCATATAGTAGTCATCAAACAAATACCTACCTAATGCACTTTGCTTTTAAGAATCAATCGGTTATATAAATCAAATAGTCATAGACTGATGTGAATCTATACTTAACCCTCATTTGTCTCTCTCTTTCTCTGTCACTGTCTCTCGCTCTCTGTCTCTCTGTATATGAACATGACCAACACTCTTGGTCAGTGATTGATGTGATTATTTCCAAATGTAACTTTCTGTCTTCCTCTATCTCTCCGTAGGCGCGGCGTAAGGATGTGTTCCTCCAGGAGCGTTACGGCCACTTCAGTCTGACGGACCCCTTCCTGGCCCTGCAGAGGGACTTTGACTGTGTCCCCGGGGGGGACAAAGAACGCCGGCCAGTTGGCTCCAGCCCCATCTCAGTCCTGGAGGCAGTCATGGCGCACTGCAGGAAGATGCAGGAGAGGATGTCAGCACAGCTGGCTGCTGCCGAGAGCAGGCAGAAGAGGGTATACGATGCAATATCATGATATGATGTTACGATATGATGACATGCAGACCTGCCGAGATTGCAGACTAGCAAACTCGTTAACTTACAGTATATCGGCTTAAAGTTAACACTGCATAACTGTATATTATGTAGACACTAAAGTGCACACCTACATGCACTTTACACATTGATTTGTTTGTGTGTTTACTAGTTTGTGTGTGAATGAGATTTGGCTCATTTTTTTTTTTAACCTTTATTTAACTAGGCAAGTCAGTTAAGAACAAATTCTTATTTTCAATGACGGCCTAGGAACAGTGGGTTAACTGCCTGTTCAGGGGCAGAACGACAGATTGCAACCTTCCGGTTACTCGTCCAACGCTCTAACCACTAGGCTACCCTGCTGCCCCTCTAACCACTAGGCTACCCTGGCTCATGTTCTGTGTGTGTGTGTGTGCGTGTGTGTGTGAATGAGATTTGGCTCATGTTGTGTGTGCATGCGTGCGTGTGTGTGTGCGTAAGAGAGATAAGAGAGATAATGTATGCATCTAAAAGAGAGATGGTGTATATATTAGGGTTGGGCGATATCAACCTTTGTCCTATCGTGATTATGTACCCATAAAACATTGGGATATACGATGCTGTAGGTTATATAACATATTTGTATAATGTGTGTGTCTAAATGACTGCGCAATCCTCTGTCTCATCAGCCCAGCCAGGTACTTTATAAACAAAATCTTCACTATAAAACGCATTTTGATATTATCTCACATTTCTTTTAGACTAACATTTAGAGATTAGTATAACGTTGTATAAACGTTGCTTTCTGTATCTCCAACATTTGCAATATTGTTTCAATATTCAAATTCGATCTCCAGCGGTCGCGTAGTAATGAACGCGTCAGGAGCCAGAATGAGACAAAGAGGCAGGCAGCTTTTCTCAGCCAGTTGAAATCATGAATCAGCATAATTTTATGGATATATACAGAGAAATATCAATAGAAAACAGGTCAAATGAAACGAAGTGCAGATAGTTTGCTGTCTTTCCAGCTTCAGTTTGAAGTTATTGTGTTATCTGTGTTATTGGCTAGCCCCTCTGAACAACAGTGTTCTGACAAAAGAGCACATTTTCTATGCCAGGTGAAATCATTAGCTCAATGTTATGGATGTATCCAAATAAATGTCACTAGAAAACAGCTTAAACAAATGTAAATTCAGATACTTTGTTGTAATTCTGGCTGCACTGTTTGACGTGACTGTAAATTAGCCATAGTTGGCCAGCTAGCAAGCAAGGGATAATAACGTAGGCTGCCAGTATGGCAATGGAACATTTAGAATGAACAAATCGATATGGAACGATACGGAACAAGCGGCCAGCCGGATTGGGAAGCAACCCTAGATTTGTGTCGGGACTATATCTTGTGGAAGGATGAAATAGTATAAATAAATTCATCAAAATAAAGTTTTTAATTGAAAAAATATATATACATATTTGAAAATGTAACCCGTTATATAAAAGTGATAATGCCCTCGAAGCCGGTGTTTGAAGGATATATTGGCATGGTTTGCAGGCCCTCACCTTCTCATCTCGGGCCTAACAAAACCTGTACCAATATGTGACCGACCGGCTCGATTCATTCTTATGTAGCAGAATTTACCAGCTACATCTGTCAACAGCTGTCGTGTTGCAGTGACATCATGAACATTTGAATGAAATGGGGATACTTGCATAGTGGAGTCTTTTGTTAAGACATGTAGCTAGCTAGCTAAACAATGAACCATAATCCCAACTCATGACGTTACTACCCTGCATGAATCTGCAGGTACCTAACCAACAAGGTTCAATGTTTACTAGCTAACATTAGGCTATAGCTGGCAATACAAATGGCTCTGAGATACAAATAATATTACTACACAGATCATACAGTACACGTAACGTTAGCTAGAGAGCCAGCTAATGTTAGCTAGCTAACATTACACATTAACTTGACATTTAAAATGAATTTCTGACTAAATTAGAAATGTGTAATATCTGAAAATGTATCAAGCTGGACTATCTGACCGATATACATGGCTGGACACTTCTGTCACAGATGCCATGGTTGCCCTTAGTTTGAAGATGTAATCCGTAGACATATGTTCTCCTAAGCTATCATACTCCAATTCCACTGATTTCAAAACTCGGTCCACCAGAAAGTGGAGAGCAACACTTATGCAGTTCTACTACACAATGTTTTTTTAAGCCGCGTTAGACAGGATTACTTACACATACTCACCAGCTCAAATAGACAGAAGCGTGGCAAACCAATCCAAACTCATCTCTCGGCATGTCCAGCCCACTAATTATATCAGCAATTTTTACAATTTAATCTGTTGCTCTCACCCCTTTCAAACTGACTACAAAGTGAGTGACCCAAGCCGTTGAACTGAGCTGTCGGTCCCGAGTCACGGAACCAGTGAAACAGACGTCAGTGTGCTGCTAACAGTGTAGCTTCCTCCACTGTCCCTGTCTCCATATGGTACTCGAACCAGTGATTCTCTGCTCGCAGACACACGTTTGACCTATAGAAAAATAACTACAATTTCAAGTTAGCTGTGAAGTGAGATTAAGGTACGTTCTTAACTTCGTTATAGAAGGAAACTCTCTCTCGCCCATGTTTACACCAATCCAATGCTTTTTAAATTTTGTTTAAAAAAATTGAATGAACTTAAATACCTAAATGATTTTTTCCCCTGTTCGCTAGTGATAGTGATGCACAAGCTAGGCCTATTTGAAACATCGCCATCTACTGGTCATATTTATCCACCAGCTTCAGTAGCTTGAAAACCCTCAAAACGCTGAACATAATTCATGATGGTTTATATTTGACTTTAGTTCGTTTTTAGTCAAAGATAACAGTTTTAGTTCTTCAAACAGGTCTGTTAATTATTGTATTTCAATTTACTACTCTTTTTTCATAATTCGTTTTCATTTTTGTTTCAGTTTACTATAATAACCTTGGAACACACACATTCTTACACACAAGCATGCACCACATAGAGACAAAATCGGCACACGCACTTAAATATCCCCCCTCCCACTCACACGCCCTCATTTACCCTGCCAACCTCTCATACATACACCCTCGCCCACTCCAACCCTCAACCACTACCTCTCCTGGAATAGAGAAAGAGAGGGAGAATGAGAGAGAGAGAGAGAGAGAGAGTGAGTAAGAGAGAGAGAGAGAGAGAGAGAGAGAAAGAAGTGAGAGAGAGTAAGAGAGAGAAGCGAGAGAGACTGAGAAGCGAGAAAGAGAGAGAGTGAATAAGAGAGAGAGTAAGAGAGAGTAAGAAAGAGAGAGAGAGAGAGAGAGAGAGAGAGAGAACACACATCTGGATGTTATTCGTATATCCTGAGACTCAGAGGTCTGGACATACATACACTAGGGTTGGGCGTTAGCCTATTTCAACTTGACTGGCACCGCATAGTAAAACAAAGAGTCTCACAGCAGGGCAGCACAACAAGTGACATTCGGAGTAATTGGCCTAATCCTATTTGCTGTAGCTATTTCAATACTTACAGTGCCCTCGGGAAAGTATTCAGACCCCCCTTGTATTTTTCCACATTTTGTTACATTACAAGATTATTCTAAAACGGATTAAATTGATTTTCCCTCATCAATCTACACACAATACCCCATAACGACAAAGCAAAAGCAGGTTTAGATTTTTTTTGCAAATGTATTAAAAATAAACTAAAATATGACATTTACATAAGTATTCAGACCCTTTATTCAGCACTTTGTTGAAGCACCTTCGGCAGTGATTACAGTCTTGATTATTCTTGGGTATGATGCTACAAGCTTGGCATACCTGTATTTGGGGTGTTTCACTCATTCTTCTCTGCAGATCCTCTCAAGCTCTGTCAGGTTGGATGGGGAGTGTCACTGCACAGTTATTTTCAGGTCTCTCCAGAGCTGTTCAATCGGGTTCAAGTCCGGGCTCTGGCCGGGCCACTCAAGGACATTCAGAGACTTGTCCCGAAGCCACTCCTGCGTTATCTTGGCTGTGTGCTTAGGATCATTGTCCTGTTGGAAGGGGAACCTTCGCCCCAGTCTGAGGTCCTGAGCGCTCTGGAGCAGGTTTTCATCAAGGATCTTGCTGTACTTTGGCGTGACGCTTGGCATTCAGGCCAAAGAGTTCAATCTTGGTTTCATCAGATCAGAGAATCTTGTTTCTCATGGTCTGAGAGTCTTTAGGTGCCTTTTGGCAAACTCCAAGTGGACTGTCATGTGCCTTTTACTGAGGAGTGGCTTCTATCTGGCCACTACCATGAAGGCCTTATTGGTGGAGTGCTGCAGAGATGGTTGTCCTTCTGGAAGGTTCTCCCATCCCCACAGATGAACTCTAGAGCTCTGTCAGAATGACCATCGGGTTCTTGGTCACCTCCCTGACCAAGGCCCTTCTCCCCTGATTGCTCAGTTTGGCCGGGCAGCCAACTGTAGGAAGAGTCTTGGTGGTTCCAAACTTCCATTTAAGAGTCCACTGTGTTCTTGGGGACCTTCAATGCTGCAGAATTTTTTTCATACCCTTATTCCGATCTGTGCCTCGACACAATTCTGTCTCAGAGCTCTATAGACAATTCCTTCCACCTCATGGCTTGGTTTTTGCTCTGACATGCACTGTCAACTGTGGGACCTTATATAGACAGGTGTGTGCCTTTTCAAATCATGTCCAATCAATTGAATTCACCACAGGTAGACTCCAATCAAGTTGTAGAAACATCTCAAGGATGATCAATGGAAACAGGATGCACCTAAGCTCAACTTCAAGTTTCATAGCAAAGGGTCTGAATGCGAATGTAAACTATGACATGACCCATCACCTTATGTATTACTGCCCCACAGTTGCAAATTGACTTCTCCAAAAACACACACAAATATATTCTACACAAATGGCTCCTAGCCTCCCACGAATGCTTTCTGTCTCTAACACTAAAACTAAATATTTTTTTTTATACGACTTAAACAAAATTTTAAAATATGCAAATCATGTCTGAAAAATAACTGAAACTAAACTGATTTTGTTTTAAATCCCCAAATGAATAGAAATAAAAGTGAATATAAAAACATGAAACTATAATAA
The DNA here is from genome assembly GCF_036934945.1 of Oncorhynchus masou masou. Classification (NCBI taxonomy): domain Eukaryota; kingdom Metazoa; phylum Chordata; class Actinopteri; order Salmoniformes; family Salmonidae; genus Oncorhynchus; species Oncorhynchus masou. Next base: position 14,729,674 of record NC_088233.1, on the reverse strand, counting down.
CCTTGGTGTCATCCATGCAACTGTAAGTGTGTGCAGTGTGTAAGTGTGTAAGCGCACCTGTGTGTGATAAGTGATAATATCACAGCTCTCCTTGTCCTGCTCCTAAACCCTTCCACCAGTCACAGAGCCTGCTCCTAAACCCTTCCACCAGTCACAGAGCCTGCTCCTAAACCCTTCCACCAGTCACAGAGCCTGCTCCTAAACCCTTCCACCAGTCACAGAGCCTGCTCCTAAACCCTTCCACCAGTCACAGAGCCTGCTCCTAAACCCTTCTACCAGTCACAGAGCCTGCTCCCAAACCCTTCCACCAGTCACAGAGCCTGCTCCTAAACCCTTCCACCAGTCACAGAGCCTGCTCCTAAACCCTTCCACCAGTCACAGAGCCTGCTCCCAAACCCTTCCACCAGTCACAGAGCCTGCTCCCAAACCCTTCCACCAGTCACAGAGCCTGCTCCTGAACCTTTCCACCAGTCACAGAGCCTGCTCCTAAACCCTTCTACCAGTCACAGAGCCTGCTCCCAAACCCTTCCACCAGTCACAGAGCCTGCTCCCAAACCCTTCTACCAGTCACAGAGCCTGCTCCCAAACCCTTCCACCAGTCACAGAGCCTGCTCCTGAACCCCTCCACCAGTCACAGAGCCTGCTCCTAAACCCTTCCACCAGTCACACAGCCTGCTCCTAAACCCTTCCACCAGTCACAGAGCCTGCTCCTAAACCCTTCCACCAGTCACAGAGCCTGCTCCCAAACCCTTCCACCAGTCACAGAGCCTGCTCCTAAACCCTTCCACCAGTCACAGAGCCTGCTCTTGAACCCCTCCACCAGTCACAGAGCCTGCTCCTGAACCCTTCTACCAGTCACAGAGCCTGCTCCTAAACCCTTCCACCAGTCACAGAGCCTGCTCCTGAACCCCTCCACCAGTCACAGAGCCTGCTCCTAAACCCTTCCACCAGTCACAGAGCCTGCTCCCAAACCCTTCCACCAGTCACAGAGCCTGCTCCTGAACCCTTCTCCCAGTCACAGAGCCTGCTCCTGAACCCCTCCACCAGTCACAGAGCCTGCTCCTGAACCCCTCCACCAGTCACAGAGCCAGCAGATCCAGAGACTCTCCAACTGGGCTTGTCTGGCCGCAGAGACACCTCTGTTAGCCAGCACTCACTGTGTGCTCAAGATAAGCACTGAGACACACAGCCGGCCAGCCAGGCCAATACTGGACAATAGCCAGGGGAGGAGGAGAGGGAAGGATAGAGGAGGAAAGAATGGGAAAATGAGAGCGGTAGAGGAAGAGTGGGAGGCGAAGGAGGAGTATTGTCACAGTGATCCTGTTCCAATACTAATTCTGTTCCGTTTTGCTACAGTGTGTCCCACTGAACATGAACCAGCCATTGACACAATAAAAGCTGCTACCGCTCCATTGTGACCCAGTGTCACTACAGCAGCACAGCATGGAGTCTAAAACACTCAAATCTCTTGGCTAATTTTCTCCATTACCTCCCTGCTTGCCCCCCTTACTCCCCCTTTCCTTCCCTGAATATCCCCCATTGTCATCAGTAGGAACTGATTACCCCAGCCCCTTCTCTATCCCTCCCTCCTTCTCTCTCTCCAACACCCCTCACCTTTCTCACCCTCATTCTCTCCTTTACACTCCTGGAATAAATCACCAACTTTCCATCGTTGTTATGGTGACCTTGCATGGTTGTAGCTAGCTATTACATTCGTCACACACCAGAACATGACAACAACACGAGAAATATGAAACAAATGGTTATCACTGGCCCTTGAATAATAACATACGGTGACATAACATGAACAAAGCCATTTGAGTTGTATAGCTCAAGTCTTGGTTGCTAGACTGCAGAACAAAGCCAACATTTTATTCTATACCATGTTTATGCACGTTTCTCTGAGTAAGCTTCTTGGAGTATTGATGTGTTTTAAAGCCATGTATGTAATACGCTTTGGTGGACGCAGCCTTTAAGGCTGTGTGCTGGCATAATGAAGGCCCTGCGTCATGGATGATTCATGATGAACAGGGTAGAGTTCAATCCATGAGGTGGCACACGTGATGCTGGTGAGATGTACATGAATTATTGGTGAGGTGTACACAGGTTGTTGGTGAGGTGTATACATGATGTTGGTGAGATGTATACATGATGTTGGTGAGATGTACACGTGATGTTGGTGAGATGTATACATGATGTTGGTGAGGTGTACACGTGATGTTGGTGAGATGTATACATGATGTTGGTGAGGTGTACACGTGATGTTGTTGAGATGTACACATGATGTTGGTGAGGTGTATACATGATGTTGTTGAGATGTACACGTGATGTTGTTGAGATGTACACGTGATGTTGTTGAGATGTATACATGTTGTGGGTGATATGTATACATGATGTTGGTGAGGTGTATATATGATGTTGGTGAGGTGTATACATGATGTTGGTGAGATGTACATATGATGTTGTTGAGATGTATATATGATGTTGGTGAGGTGTACACGTGATGTTGGTGAGATGTATACATGATGTTGGTGAGGTGTACACGTGATGTTGTTGAGATGTATACATGATGTTGGTGAGGTGTATACATGATGTTGTTGAGATGTATACATGATGTTGGTGAGGTGTACACGTGATGTTGTTGAGATGTATACATGATGTTGGTGAGGTGTACACGTGATGTTGTTGAGATGTATACATGATGTTGTTGAGATGTACACAGGTTGTTGGTGAGATGTATACATGTTGTGGGTGAGATGTATATATGATGTTGTTGAGATGTATATATGATGTTGGTGAGGTGTATACATGTTGTTGGTGAGATGTACATATGATGTTGTTGAGATGTATATATGATGTTGGTGAGGTGTATATATGATGTTGGTGAGATGTATACATGATGTTGGTGAGGTGTATATATGATGTTGGTGAGATGTATACATGATGTTGGTGAGGTGTATATATGATGTTGGTGAGGTGTATATATGATGTTGGTGAGATGTATACATGATGTTGGTGAGATGTATATATGATGTTGGTGAGGTGTACACATGAAGTTGGTGAGATGTATACATGATGTTGTTGAGGTGTATACATGATGTTGGTGAGGTGTATACATGATGTTGGTGAGGTGTATACATGATGTTGGTGAGGTGTACACATGATGTTGGTGAGGTGTACACATGATGTTGGTGAGGTGTATACATGTTGTTGGTGAGGTGTACACATGATGTTGGTGAGGTGTATATATGATGTGGGTGAGGTGTATATATGATGTTGGTGAGGTGTATACATGATGTTGGTGAGGTGTATACATGATGTTGGTGAGGTGTATACATGTTGTGGGTGAGGTGTATACATGTTGTTGGTGAGGTGTATACATGTTGTTGGTGAGGTGTATACATGATGTTGGTGAGATGTATACATGATGTTGGTGAGGTGTATACATGATGTTGGTGAGGTGTATACATGTTGTTGGTGAGGTGTATACATGTTGTGAGTGAGGTGTATACATGATGTTGCTGAGATGTACACATGTTGTGGGTGAGGTGTATACATGTTGTGGGTGAGGTGTATACATGTTGTGGGTGAGATGTATATATGATGTTGTTGAGATGTATATATGATGTTGGTGAGGTGTACATATGATGTTGTTGAGATGTATATATGATGTTGGTGAGGTGTATATATGATGTTGGTGAGATGTATATATGATGTTGGTGAGGTGTATATATGATGTTGGTGAGATGTATATATGATGTTGGTGAGATGTATACATGATGTTGGTGAGATGTACATATGATGTTGTTGAGATGTATATATGATGTTGGTGAGGTGTACATATGATGTTGTTGAGATGTATATATGATGTTGGTGAGGTGTACATATGATGTTGTTGAGATGTATATATGATGTTGGTGAGGTGTATATATGATGTTGGTGAGATGTATACATGATGTTGGTGAGGTGTATATATGATGTTGTTGAGATGTATATATGATGTTGGTGAGGTGTACATATGATGTTGTTGAGATGTATATATGATGTTGGTGAGGTGTATATATGATGTTGGTGAGATGTATATATGATGTTGGTGAGGTGTATATATGATGTTGGTGAGATGTATATATGATGTTGGTGAGATGTACATATGATGTTGTTGAGATGTATATATGATGTTGGTGAGGTGTACATATGATGTTGTTGAGATGTATATATGATGTTGGTGAGGTGTACATATGATGTTGTTGAGATGTATACATGATGTTGGTGAGGTGTATACATGATGTTGGTGAGCTGTATACATGATGTTGGTGAGGTGTATACATGTTGTTGGTGAGGTGTATACATGTTGTTGGTGAGGTGTATACATGTTGTTGGTGAGGTGTACACATGATGTTGGTGAGATGTATATATGTTGTTGGTGAGGTGTACATATGATGTTGTTGAGATGTATATATGATGTTGGTGAGGTGTACATATGATGTTGTTGAGATGTATACATGATGTTGGTGAGGTGTATACATGATGTTGGTGAGCTGTATACATGATGTTGGTGAGGTGTATACATGTTGTTGGTGAGGTGTATACATGTTGTTGGTGAGGTGTATACATGTTGTTGGTGAGGTGTACACATGATGTTGGTGAGATGTATATATGTTGTTGGTGAGGTGTATACATGTTGTTGGTGAGGTGTATACATGTTGTTGGTGAGGTGTTCACATGATGTTGGTGAGATGTATATATGTTGTTGGTGAGGTGTATATATGATGTTGGTGAGGTGTATACATGTTGTTGGTGAGATGTACATATGATGTTGTTGAGATGTATATATGATGTTGGTGAGGTGTATATATGATGTTGGTGAGATGTATACATGATGTTGGTGAGGTGTATATATGATGTTGGTGAGATGTATACATGATGTTGGTGAGGTGTATATATGATGTTGGTGAGGTGTATATATGATGTTGGTGAGATGTATACATGATGTTGGTGAGATGTATATATGATGTTGGTGAGGTGTACACATGATGTTGGTGAGGTGTACACATGATGTTGGTGAGGTGTACACATGAAGTTGGTGAGATGTATACATGATGTTGTTGAGGTGTATACATGATGTTGGTGAGGTGTATACATGATGTTGGTGAGGTGTATACATGATGTTGGTGAGGTGTACACATGATGTTGGTGAGGTGTACACATGATGTTGGTGAGGTGTATACATGTTGTTGGTGAGGTGTATATATGATGTGGGTGAGGTGTATATATGATGTTGGTGAGGTGTATACATGATGTTGGTGAGCTGTATACATGATGTTGGTGAGGTGTATACATGTTGTGGGTGAGGTGTATACATGTTGTTGGTGAGGTGTATACATGTTGTTGGTGAGGTGTATACATGATGTTGGTGAGATGTATACATGATGTTGGTGAGGTGTATACATGATGTTGGTGAGGTGTATACATGTTGTTGGTGAGGTGTATACATGTTGTGAGTGAGGTGTATACATGATGTTGCTGAGATGTACACATGTTGTGGGTGAGGTGTATACATGTTGTGGGTGAGGTGTATACATGTTGTGGGTGAGATGTATATATGATGTTGTTGAGATGTATATATGATGTTGGTGAGGTGTACATATGATGTTGTTGAGATGTATATATGATGTTGGTGAGGTGTATATATGATGTTGGTGAGATGTATATATGATGTTGGTGAGGTGTATATATGATGTTGGTGAGATGTATATATGATGTTGGTGAGATGTATACATGATGTTGGTGAGATGTACATATGATGTTGTTGAGATGTATATATGATGTTGGTGAGGTGTACATATGATGTTGTTGAGATGTATATATGATGTTGGTGAGGTGTACATATGATGTTGTTGAGATGTATATATGATGTTGGTGAGGTGTATATATGATGTTGGTGAGATGTATACATGATGTTGGTGAGGTGTATATATGATGTTGTTGAGATGTATATATGATGTTGGTGAGGTGTACATATGATGTTGTTGAGATGTATATATGATGTTGGTGAGGTGTATATATGATGTTGGTGAGATGTATATATGATGTTGGTGAGGTGTATATATGATGTTGGTGAGATGTATATATGATGTTGGTGAGATGTACATATGATGTTGTTGAGATGTATATATGATGTTGGTGAGGTGTACATATGATGTTGTTGAGATGTATATATGATGTTGGTGAGGTGTACATATGATGTTGTTGAGATGTATACATGATGTTGGTGAGGTGTATACATGATGTTGGTGAGCTGTATACATGATGTTGGTGAGGTGTATACATGTTGTTGGTGAGGTGTATACATGTTGTTGGTGAGGTGTATACATGTTGTTGGTGAGGTGTACACATGATGTTGGTGAGATGTATATATGTTGTTGGTGAGGTGTACATATGATGTTGTTGAGATGTATATATGATGTTGGTGAGGTGTACATATGATGTTGTTGAGATGTATACATGATGTTGGTGAGGTGTATACATGATGTTGGTGAGCTGTATACATGATGTTGGTGAGGTGTATACATGTTGTTGGTGAGGTGTATACATGTTGTTGGTGAGGTGTATACATGTTGTTGGTGAGGTGTACACATGATGTTGGTGAGATGTATATATGTTGTTGGTGAGGTGTATACATGTTGTTGGTGAGGTGTATACATGTTGTTGGTGAGGTGTTCACATGATGTTGGTGAGATGTATATATGTTGTTGGTGAGGTGTATACATGTTGTTGGTGAGGTGTATACATGTTGTTGGTGAGGTGTATATATGATGTTGGTGAGGTGTATACATGATGTTGGTGAGATATATACATGTTGTTGGTGAGGTGTATACATGATGTTGGTGAGGTGTATACATGATGTTGGTGAGATGTATACATGTTGTTGGTGAGGTGTTCACATGATGTTGGTGAGGTGTATACATGTTGTGAGTGAGGTATATACATGATGTTGGTGAGGTGTATACATGATGTGGGTGAGATGTACACATGATGCTGGTGAGTTGTACACATGGGGTGGACAATACAAGTAAATTAAATGGTCCTATAGGCGTAATAAAGACTATTCTAACAAGACATTGTCCTAAATGGGAGAAATTACAATATTTTATCAAGTCAACAGATCTCACCATATTACTGTATAATAATACTATCAGAAGTGCTTCATTTAAAAAGGATGTCATTCTGTTGCTGTTAAGCTTCCTAGAAGCTATTCAGATTCATAACAATGACATAGCAGTGACTCAGTCAATCAGCCAGAGATGATATGTGTTCATTCCAGTGAGGATTATAGGGGGTTATGTTTGAGGGGGGGGCAGCAAGGCAGCATAAAGGACATCAGCCTCAGTCTCATTGTTTGGGCTTGTTAGAGTAGCGGGGCAGACAATCGCTCGGAATGTCCAGCTAAGCCTGTACCCTCTCTGCCAACGCACAGCTAACAATAGCAGCCACACTCCAGATATAATCGCCCGGGGTTGACAAGACATTGAAATTCAATCATGTTTAAAACGTTAGATTCCCTCGTCCTTTTTGTGTCTGTGTGAGCGTAGTTCATCCAGTAACTGCTTCTTCTTGTGTGGTCTTTTACATATTGACTCACTGTTTCTGCTGTTTCTCTGTAACTAATAATTTAATCCCTATTCTAAAATGGAGGGGCTATTATTGGTGTGTTGTAATGGGCCTAGTTTGTATAATGAACCTCTTGGGAGGTTCCCATTGCTTGGAAGGCAGACACAGTGTGTCCTTTATTTAAAGGGGGAGATCAAGCTGATCCTAACGGTTAATGGCCTATTTCGATTTTGCCCTGTTTATCAAAAGTGTTGGAAAAACTTGTGCAATCTAGTTTCCGCTCAGGTTATGTACGTGTCACTGCAACCTAAAGGTCCTAAATTATGTCTCCATTGCCCTTGATTGTAAGCAATGTTGTGCTGCTATTTTTACTGACTTGGTCAAATATTTTGACAAGGTAGACCATTCCATTCTTGTGGGCTGGCTAAGGAGTATTGGTGTCTCTGAGGGGTCTTTGGCCAGCCACTGCCTGTCACCAAGGGAGTACACCTCGGCTCAATCCTAGGCCCCACGCTCTTCTCAATTTACACCAACAACGTAGTTCAGGCAGTAGGAAGCCCTGTCATCCATTTATATGCAGATGATACAGTCTTATACTCAGCTGGCCCCTCCCCGGATTTTGTGTTAAACACTCAACAGCAAAGTCTTCTTAGTGTCCAAGAAGCTTTCTCTGCCCTTAACCTTGTTCTGAACACCTCTTAAGCAAAGGTCATGTGGTTTGGTAAGAAGAATGCCCCTCTCCCCACCGGTGTGATTACTACCTCTGAGGGTTTAGAGCTTGAGGTAGTCATACAAGTACTTGGGAGTATGGCTAAACGGAACACTGTCCTTCTCTCAGCATATATCAAAGCTGCAGGCTAAGGTTAAATCTAGACTTGGTTTCCTCTATCTAAATCGCTCCTCTTTCACCCCAGCTGCCAAACTAACCCTGATTCAGATGACCATCCTACCCATGCTAGATTACGTAGAAGTAATTAATAGATCGGCAGGTAAGGGTGCACTCGGACGGCTAGATGTTCGTTACCATTCGGCCATCAGATTTGCCACCCATGCTCCTTATAGGACACATCACTGCACTCCATACAGTGCCTTCAGAAAGTACTCAGACCCCTTGACTTTTTCCACATTTAGTTAGGTTACAGCTTTATTTTTAAATTGATTAAATTGTTTTTTCCCCTCATCAATCTCCACACATTACCCCATAATGACAATACAAAAACTGTTTTTTAGACATTTCTGCTAATGTATTAACCTGTTTTGGGTGGTGGGCAGCATTTTCACTTTTGGATGAAAAGCGTGCCCAGAGTAAACTGCCTCCTACTCAGTCCCAGATGCTAATATATGCATATTATTATTAGTATTAGACAGAAAACACTCTGAAGTTTCTAAAACTGTTTGAATGATGCCTGTGAGTATAATATAACTCATATGGCAGGCAAAAACCTGAGAAAAACAGGAAGTGGGAAATCTGAGGCTTGTAGTTTTTCAACTCATCCCCTATTGAAGATACAGTGGGATATTGGTCATATTGCACTTCCTAAAGCTTCCACGAGATGTCAACAGTCTTGAGAACATTGTTTGATGCTTCTACTATGAAGGGGGGCTGAATGAGAGGGGAATGAGTCAGAGGTCTGGCATGGGCTCGTGACGCGCGGTCATGAGAAAGTTACCTCTCGTTCCATTACTTTTCTACAGACAATGGAATTCTCCGGTTGGGACATTATTAAACATTTATGATAAAAACATCCTAAAGATTGATTCTATACATCGTTTGATATGTTTCTACAACCAGTAATATAACTTTAGAGATTTTTCGTCCGACATTTCCTCTGGAATTTCCCGCGCCTCGTGAGTTTCGATTTGTTTACTAAACGCGCAAACAAAAGGAAGTGTTTGGACATAAATTGTGAACTTTATCGAACAAATCAAACATTTATTGTGGAACTGGGATTCCTGGGAGTGCATTCTGATGAAGATCATCAAAGGTAATTGAATATTTATAATGCTATTTCTGACTAATGTTGACTCCAACATGGCGGATATCTGTTTGGCTTGATTTGTCGTCTGAGAGCCGTACTCGGATTATGCTTTTAATTTATTATAATTTAAAAAAAATCTGACACAGCGGTTGCATTAAGGAGAAGTTTATCTAAAGTTCCATGTATAATAGTTGTATCTATTATCAATGTTTATTATGATGTGGCTCTCTGCAAAATCACTGCATGTTTTGGAACTACTGAACATAACACGGCAATGTAAAATTAGATTTTTGGATATAAATATTCACTTTATCAAACAAAACATACATGTATTGTGTAACATGAAGTCCTATGAGTGTCATCTGATGAAGATCATCAAAGGTTAGTGATTCATTTGATATATATTTCTGCTTTTTGTGACAACTCTCTTTGGCTGGAAAAATCACTGTGTTTTTCTGTGACTTGGTGGTGACCTAACATAATCATTTGTGGAGCTTTCGCAGTAAAGCATTTTTGAAATCAGACACTGTGGCTGGATTAACGAGAATTGTATCTTTAAAATGGTGCCTTATACATTATTTTGATTGAATTGGAATTTGTTCCGCTAGCGGAACCCCGTTCCCAGACAGGTTTTAAAAATAAAAAACTGAAATATCACATTTACATAAGTATTCAGACCCTTTACTCAGTACTTTGTTGAAGCATCTTTGACAGCGATTACAGCCCCGAGTCACACCTGTATTTGGGCAGTTTCTCCCATTTTTCTCTGCAGATCCTCAAGCTCTGTCAGGTTGGATGGGGAGCGTCGCTGCACAGCTATTTTCAGGTCTCTCCAGAGATGTTTGATCGGGTTCAAGTCCAGGCTCTGGCTGTGCCACTCAAGGACATTCAGAGACTTGTCACGAAGCCACTCCTGCATTGTCTTGGCTGTGTGCTTTGGGTCATTGTTCTGTTGGAAGGGGAACCTTCGCCCCAGTCTGAGAACCTAATCGGTCTGGAGCAGGTTTTCATCAAGGATCTACTTTGCTCCGTTCAAGTCTCCCAGTCCCTGCCGCTGCAAAACACCCCCACAGCATGATGCTGCCACCATCATGCGTCCCCATCTGGTTATTGGTCACCTCCCTGACCAAGGCCCTTCTCCCACGTTTTATCAGTTTTGCCGGGCGGCCAGCTATAGGAAGGGTCTTGGTTGTTCCAAACCTCTTCCATTTAAGAATGATGCAGAAGTTTTTTGGTACACTTCCCCAGATCCTGTGCCTCAACACAATCCTGTTTCGGAGCTCTATGGACAATTCCTTCCACCTCATGGCTTGGTTTTTGCTCTAACTTGCACTGTCAACTGTGGGACCTTATATAGACAGGAGTGTGCCTTTCCAAATCAATAGAATTTACCACAGGTGGACTCCAATCAAGTTGTAAAAACATCTCAATAATGATCAATGGAAACAAGATGCACCTGAGATCAATTTTGAGTATCATAGCATAGGGTCTGAATAGTTATATAAATAAAGTATTTATTTTAAAACATTTAATACATTTGCAAAATATAAAAATAAAAATAAAAACAGTTTTTGCTTTTACATTATGGGGTATTGTGTGTAGATTGATGAGGGGAAAAATGTTTTAATCAGCTTTAGAATAATGCTGTAATGTAACAAAATGTTGAAAAATGGAGGGGTCTGAATACTTTCCGAATGCATTGTACAGTGTCATGTCATGTGGGGGCGTGAATATGACATGAGGGTTTGTGGTGTGAAGGATATTCCAGATGTGGGTGTCCGAGCTATATCTGAGATGTTTAGTGTAGGTGTGATCTGGGCGTGTGTGTGTGTGTATGTGTATGTCCTGACTGACATGTGTTTGTGTGTTGCTGAAAAGTGAGTTTACTGTAGATAATCTGAGCTCCTGACTGTTGGTGTAGGTGTGATCTGGGCGTTTGTATTAGTATGTTCTGACGAATGACTGAGGGGGTATAGAGGGGATAAGAGTTACAGTATTGATGTTTGGGATAAGAGTTATAGTTCTGATGTTTGGGATAAGGGTTACAGTATTACAGTTTGGGATAAGGGTTACAGTATTACAGTTTGGGATAAGGGTTACAGTATTACAGTTTGGGATAAGGGTTACAGTATTACAGTTTGGAATAAGGGTTACAGTATTACAGTTTGGAATAAGGGTTACAGTATTACAGTTTGGAATAAGGGTTACAGTATTACAGTTTGGAATAAGGGTTACAGTATTACAGTTTGGAATAAGGGTTACAGTATTACAGTTTGGAATAAGGGTTACAGTATTACAGTTTGGAATAAGGGTTACAGTATTACAGTTTGGGATAAGGGTTACAGTATTACAGTTTGGGATAAGGGTTACAGTATTACAGTTTGGAATAAGGGTTACAGTATTACAGTTTGGGATAGTTGTGTGTCGTTCTGTCTGTCTGCCATATAATATGCGTGTGTTTTCTAAACGACATCTCCTCTGACTAACTTGTGGTCTATCTATCTCTCAGCTGGAGATGGAGAAGCTACAGCTGCATAGTCTGGAGCAGGAGCACCGTAAACTAACCGCCCAGCTAAAGGACGAGCGGGAGAAGAACAAGCACATGGTTATGATGCTGGTGAGGGAGTGCAAGCAGCTGGCGACGCGCGTGGTGGAGGAGTCGCAGCGCTTCGACGAGATCTCTGCCCGGCTGGATGAGGAGAGCCGCTTGGCCGGGCGGCTGCAGGAGGAGTTGACAGCAGAGAGGCAGCGTGGACAGCAGATGGAGGCCAAGATGGAGAAGCAGCTGTCAGAGCTGGACACTGAACGCGAGCAGCTGCGTGCCAGGCTGGGCCGAGAGGAGACAGAGAGCCTGAGCCTGCGCCGGCAGGTAGAGCAGCTCAGGACTGAACGGGATGGTAAGGACGTTAAAGACGGTAAGGATGGTAAAGCCGGTATCCCAGCCCAACCGGCTGCAGCTACTGCTGTGGATCCCACCAACCCCCCACCTCCCAAACACACAGCATCTGTTGCTGTGGCCACAGACCCAGTCAGCTCCCAGACGGCTTCCTGCCAAACGGACCTGCCCCCTCCAGAGGCTGAGGGGCAGAAGAAGACGATCCCTCTCACCATCCCTGTCAAACCCACTCCCACCAACTACGCAGGCCTCAGCCTGCCCAAGACGCCCAGCGCAGGCCGGGGGCTGGTCCACAGCAGCTCAGGAGGACTTCTTCAAACAGGGGAGAATGGAGCCGAGGGCCAGACGCCCCATGGTGGGTTATACTCCCCTGCCCCCACTTCAGCCCTGCCCATGGGGGTGAGCCCTCGTGTCCAGGCTGCCCGCTACAAGTTCCAGGAGCAGGACCAAAACGGCACATCCTCCCAGAGCAGCCCGCCGACCCGTGACCTATCCCCCACCAACCGAGACAACTTTGCCGCCAAGCAGCAAGCGCGACACACCGTCACGCAGGTCCTCTCACGCTTCACCAGCCCCCAGCAGGTGGCCCCGGAGCCCTCCGTCCCGGCCTGCCCCACTCCACCTCAGAAGGGGGGCCCTTCCCTGGCCGCTTAGGCCACCCCATCGGCCTCAAATCCCCCACAGTGGCGAGGATCGACCGGGGAAACCCGCCCCCCATCCCGCCCAAAAAGCCGGGTCTCTCCCAGACCCCCTCCCCTCCCCACCCGCCCATCAAAGTGGTGGGGGACAGCAACCGTTCCCCCGGGGCGGGGTTAAAACCCGGCACGCCCCAGCTGCCGCCCAAACCCGCCCTGGACCTGGTCCCAGCTTTGACGCCGTCTCAGGTGGGTGCCTGCCCCCCTGCAAAGGGGGTGAGGGGGCCGCACCAGGCCACGTGTGCAGAGTGCCCCCCCACCAGCGCTGCCATCACTGTCAGTAGCTCCTCCTCCATAAACCCCTCCTCCTCGCTAGCATTCCATCCCGTAGCCCCAGGCAGCCCCCTGGCAACAGCATCAGGTAAAGGGGCACCACGCTCCCCCTACCGCTCTCCCCTTACTGCCTCTACCCCTCCGCTCCAACTGTCTTTCCAATGCTAGGCTAGCCTAGCCTAACATAGGATTCAGGCCATATAGAACCTGCTTTAACCACAGGAGTCCAAAGGAGAACACAAAGGAGCAGGGTCAGTCATGTTAACTCTTGCTAATTTTTGCAGTGACTGTATCCCTCTCGGCCCTAAACCGACCACTGCTTGAGACCTGATCTCTCTGTACGCATACTTAATCCTCCTCCCACTCCTTCTGGAGCCTGTCGTCTCCCTGCTTCACCAGAGTCCTATTCTGACACGTTATCCCCCAGCTAGCAGCTGTAAACAGACTAGTGGCAGGCCAATATCATGTGCCTGCAGGGTAAAGGGTCAATAGCTAGGCTAGCTATCTCGAGGAGTGTTACACCAGTGTTATTAGAGGCAATGAGGTTTTAAGGCTAAGTTTTCCCTGTTCAGATGGGTGTGTAGGGTTCCTGTGAGTAACCCCCTCCTCTCTGAAGCTGATGCCAGAGGCTGCTCTCTCCCCTCATCCCCAGTCCACTAGCATGCTTCTTCCTCATCACCCCTCTCCATACACACACTACCTCTGACCCCTGTCCATTCCATTTTCCTTCCTGTTTCAACTCCATATTCCTCCACTCTGTATGTTATGATGTACTTACAGTTTCGTGTGGATGTTTATAGTGCTATGAATGTAATATTCTTGTTTCTGTTTATATTGCAACATGGGTTTATCATCGAAATTGGTTGAAAAAGCACATTTCATAACACATTTCAAGCAATCGAGTAGAGAAGTTGATGCAAGTCCTGTTTGTTTTATTTCGATTTTATCCCAATGTGTATGGATGAGAAAAGTGCTTTATAGAATTTTGACTGAAACAAATGAGGAATGTGTTCGTTTTCTCTACTGATTCCATTTCATGAAGGGATATATCCGCATTTTAGGGTAAGGTTCACGTCAGATCTCTTACAAGTAAAATTTGTCTTAATGTTGCAATATGTTGGCAAAAATGTCATCATTACCTAGAAGACTTTTTTTGCCAAAACACACTTCTATACTACAACTAGACTATACTACAACTGCACTATACTAAGTCTTCCTCCACAGCAGTGAAACAAATTTGAAACTTTCACCTCAAAAGACCAAACTGAACACCAGCTTTAATGTCACCAGTAGTTTCTGTTACTTCAGTATCCCAAAACAGTAACTTAGTCAGACGTCTTGGAAAGCGCAACGGTAATGGCTGTCAACCGCTGATGTCGTTAAAATAATGAAATACACTTCCCTTCCTTTCCTCCCCCTCTCCTTTTCAGTCTTTCAGACAAGGGGGTAATCTAAAGGTCTTCAGCTCTTTTTGCTCTAAACTGAACACTTTTCACCTGCATGTCCCGAGAAGTGCCAAATAACCCATGACGTTCCTTTATAGCATTGTAGCTAACAATGGCCTTCACTTTCCCTCCCACCCCATCCATAGAGTAGAGTTTAGCATTTTGCTACATATTAGCGTTATACAATACTGTGCCTTTTAATTGCAAATGTAAGTTCTAAAGTGCATTCGGAAAGTATTCAGACCCCTTGACTTTTTCCACCTTTTGTTACATTACAGCCTCATTCTAAAACTGATTAAGTCATCATTTCCCCTCATCATTCTACATACAACACCGCATACATTTTTGAAAATGTATTAAAATACAAGTTAAAATATCACATTTACATAACTATTCACACCCTTTACTCAGTACTTTGTTGAAGTACCCTTGGCAGCAATTACAGCCTTGAGGCTTCTGGGGTATGACACTACAAGCTTGGCACACCTGTATTTGGGCAGTTTCTGTCTGAGTGACCATTAGGTTCTTGGTCACCTCCCTGACCAAGGCCCTTCTTCCCCGATTGCTTAGTTTGGCCAGGCAGCCAGCTCTTGGAAGACTCTTGGTGGTTCCAAACTTCTTCCATTTAAGGATGACGGAAGCCTCTGTGTTCTTGGGGACCGTCAATGCTGCAGAAATGTTTTGCTACCCTTCTCCAGATCTGTACCTTGGCACAATCCTAAAAAGCTTATTTCTCTCAAATTTTGTAACTATTTTTTTTTTTTTACATCCCTGTTAATGAGCATTTCTCCTTTGCCAAAATAATCCATCTACCTGACAGGTGTGGTATATGATGAAGTTGGTTAAACAGCATGATCATTAAACAGGTGTACCTTGCGCTGCGGACAATAAAATGTCACTCTAAAATGTGCAGTTTTGTCACACAACACAACAGGGATTGGCAACTGGCATGCTGAGTGCAGGAATGTCCACTAGAGCTGTTGCCAGATAATTTAATAATAATTTCTCCTACCATAAGCTACCTCTTTGATTTAGAGAATTTGGCAGTACGTCCATCCGGCCTCACAACCACAGACCACATGTAAACACACCAGCCAGAACCTCCACATCCGGCTTCTTCACGTGCGGGATCATCTGAGACTAGCCATCGGACAGCTGATGAAACTGAGGAGTATTTCTGTCTGTAATAAAGCCCTTTTGTAGTAAAAAACAAATTCAGATTGGCTGGCCCTGGCTCCTGAGTGGTTGGGCCTATGCCACCCCAGAACCACCCATGGCTATGCCCCTGCCCAGTCATGTCAAATCCATAGATTAGGGCCTAATTCATTTATTTAAAATTGACTGATTTCCTTATATGAACTGTAACTCGGTAAAATCTTTAAAATTGTAGCTTGTTGCATTCATATTTTTGTATATTTTTGTTCAGTATAGATTCATGCATTCATTGTCTTTTGAACTCTAACCAGACTGTGTTGTGGAACTCAGGTGTTGTGGTGTTCATCTCCCTCATTCCCCTTCTCCTCTCTATCAAAGTTTCTCTGCCATGTTCAACCTTGTCCCCTCTAACTCCTGTTAGGCTGGCGTCCCTCCATAGTCCCCTCGCTAAACTGCGGTGGGCCCGTTGCCCTGGACGACGGGCGCCCCCTGCTCCTCCAAGCTGCTTCCCAGGAAATGTCACTTTATTGTCAATGCTGCTTAACCGAGATCCAACGGATAATATTAGTCTCCTTGAAGACCACCCAACCTCTGCTTTGTTTTCTGCTGCTCAAAATGGACGCTCAGGTACAGTGGGACAGTCATAAGCTGTGTTTGAATACTCATACTAACCTCATTAACCGTACTATTTGTGACGAAATTTGAGTATGTAGTATGCTTATTGGTCATAGTATGGATATAGTTAGTATGCCAAAAGTTCCTGGATGTCGTACTAAATTCGCCAAAATACAAAGTATACAAGCAGTGCACACTATTTCAGTGCTTTTAGGGCCCGTAATGCAAATCTTCAGAAAATGGGCTAACCACCTCTGTTAGGGCAAGTAAAATGGTCAGAGTGAGGTGTTCTCTCATTTGTGTCTGGAAGTAGCTAGCAAGCTAGCAAACATTAGCCAGTTAGCTTAGGTGCTTCATTGCAGTTGTGAGGTCAGAACGCTCGGATCAACCCTACTCCTCGGTCAGAGGAACGTACAGTATGCGCTCCGAATTTACGAACGGACAATCTGACAAAGCTCTGAATTTACGAAGGTCCAGAGCGCACTTTGGCACTCCAGATTGAATTTACGAAGACACCTGAAGTCGTGTAATGTCAAACTAGTCATTTGTTATGCTAACAAGCTAGCAAGAGGTTGCATAGCAACAACATCTACTTCCGGGAAAAAAAGGTGAAGCGCTGAGTACGCTCAACTGAAAGGATCCCGTTTGTTTACAGTATACTAAAATGAACTAATAGTATATAGTGTGTATTATATACTCATTAAGTATGTAGTATACAGTATGTTAGTATGGGTATTTGAACACAATGAGCTCCTGTTAAATTACTACTGTAGTTGTGATATTGTAGTATTAGTGTTCTATATGCAATTCTATGGGTGCAGTCTCTGGAAGATATTCAGAATCCTTTCATATCAGTCAATATGGTTATTGTAATCGACATTAAGCACAGAAGTACTGTAGATAGACAACATGGGAAATGTGGCCTCAAGGGACAGAGATGCTGCTCACTCCAGTGTCTCAGAGAAAGCCCCTGTATTCCACTCTTGGGGAATACATGCACACACTCACACACACACACACACGCACACACTACCTATTGCAGCTAAGATTTGAAGCCTTTCTGTCATGTTTGATATTGTTCTGCCATTCAAGGATCATTGATCTATAAACAGTACTGAAGGTTAACTGTTAAACCTACTATTATCATGTCATTTATTAAAGGAGAAGACAGAGAGAGCACAGCACTGAGAAATCAATGGTTACTTCTCTCTCCACCTCTCTTACCCCTGTCCCCCTCTCTTCCCCCCCTCTCAGACTGCGTTAACCTGCTGCTGACTTCGGGGGTGTCTACTGATGTGTCTGATTTAAACGCCTTTACACTTTGCCGCCTCACATGGACACCACAGGTTGGTCCACAACACAACTAACCCCTGTCAATCACTGCTATATACAGCAGCCTCTTTCACCTTTTACTGGGCTGAACCAGGGTCACACAGAGTGTTTCTTGGTAGTCTTAAACAAGTCTACTTTGAAACAAAAGTATACACCTTACAAAAAGAAGACATGTCAGATACAGACATGTCCCCCACAGGAGTCGCTGGTGCACGATGAGACAAGGATATCCCTACTGGCCAACCCCTCCCTAACCCAGACGACGCAATTGTGCGTCGCCCCACAGACCTCCCAGTCGCGGCCGGCTGTAACAGAGCCTGGGCGCGAACCCAGGGTCTCTGGTGGCACAGCTAGCGCTGTGATGCAGTGCCCTAGACCACTGCGCCACCTGGGAGGCAGAAATATTTGAAATTTTGAGTTTACATACCAATATAACATTTTATCACAGACAATTGAAATGTAACAAACCCATTTGACATAGAAACAACCGATTTTCATTGTTTTTGATTACGAAATATATGAATAACATTCCACCCATTACACCAAACAGGTAATGGTCATTGACTACAGGAAAGGGCTACTGTCTGGCTCCAGATAGAGCCACTGTCAGTAACTGTTGGCTCAGTATTTGTCCCTGCAATAAACTGACAGAAAGTGTTTCTCAGATATTGTAACACATACAGCTGTCAAATATGTCACTAAAGTGTTACATATCATAGTGTTACTGTACATGATAAAACAAACACACTGCAGGTGGCAGTACCTAGGTACCTGTTCAAACAAACACACTGCAGGTGGCAGTACCTAGGTACCTGTTCAAACAAACACACTACAGGTGGCAGTACCTAGGTACCTGTTCAAACAAACACACTGCAGGTGGCAGTACCTAGGTACCTGTTCAAACAAACACACTGCAGGTGGCAGTACCTAGGTACCTGTTCAAACAAACACACTGCAGGTGGCAGTACCTAGGTACCTGTTCAAACAAACACACTACAGGTGGCAGTACCTAGGTACCTGTTCAAACAAACACACTGCAGGTGGCAGTACCTAGGTACCTGTTCAAACAAACACACTGCAGGTGGCAGTACCTAGGTACCTGTTCAAACAAACACACTACAGGTGGCAGTACCTAGGTACCTGTTGAAACAAACACACTACAGGTGGCAGTACCTAGGTACCTGTTCAAACAAACACACTACAGGTGGCAGTACCTAGGTACCTGTTCAAACAAACACACTGCAGGTGGCAGTACCTAGGTACCTGTTCAAACAAACACACTACATGTGGCAGTACCTAGGTACCTGTTCAAACAAACACACTACAGGTGGCAGTACCTAGGTACTTGTTCAAACAAACACACTACAGGTGGCAGTACCTAGGTACCTGTTCAAACAAACACACTACAGGCACGATGCACCATTTGAGTTTGTTTACCAGTAAAAAAAGAAAATTGAATACATCAACATGGAGATGTCCTCAATGGTGCCGCCCATGGTCTCACACCGCTGTGTGGACACCCAAGAAACCTGGATGCCTTTTCCTTTATGTCAGCAGTGCTGCGCTGGGCACACATTACCAGCCCAGGGCCAATAGCATGCTTTGTTGAGTGTGGAAATTGAAGAAAGGCAGCTGAAGTAGGCCTTAATCCTGTCCCTGGGCAGGGAATTCAGTATATTACCAGAGCTACAGTAATGTATAGTCATGTATTCTGTTTGTGATGTGACAGTCAGCGTGCCGATCGGCTTTCCCCCAATATTATTTGTTTTTCTATCCTTCTGGGGACCAAACAATTGATTCCTAGTCAAAATCATATTTTCCCTAACCCTTTTTATTTTACTAGGACAATCAGTTAAGAACAAATTCTTATTTTCAATGACGGCCTAGGAACAGTAGGTTAACTGCCTTGTTCAGGGGCAGAACGACAGATTTGTACCTTGGGGATTTGATCTTGCAACCTTCTGGTTACTAGTCCAATGCTCTAACCACTAGGCTACACTGCTGCCTAACCTTAACCCCAATCCCCAAAACCTAACCCTAACTCCTAAACCTAACTCCTAAATCTAAATCTAACTCCTAAACCTAACCCCTAGCCCTAAACCTAACCCTAACTCCTAAATCTAACCCCAGGCCTAAACCTAACTCCTAAATCTAACTCCTAAATCTAACCCCTAGCCCTAAACCTAAACCTAACCCCTAAACCTAACCCGGGGGGGGGAGTACAGCCAACGGGCCATATCCGTTGGCCTTCTAGCTGGCCTGTGAGGTTACCTAAATTACCTTTTTTTTTTTTTTTTTTTTTTTTTTTTCTCTCCAATTTTGTAGTATCCAATTGGTAGTCTTGTCCCATCGCTGCAACTCCCGTACAGACTCAGCGAGGCGAAGGTCTAGAGCCATGCATCCTCCGAAACACAACCCAGCCAAGCCACACTGCTTCTTGACACAATGCCCGCTTAACCCAAAAGCCAGCCACACCAATGTGTCAGAGGAAACGCCATACACCTGGCGACCGTGTCAGTGGGCATGTGCCCAGCCCACCACAGGAGTTGCTAGAGCACAATGGGACAAGGAACCCGGACAACGCTGGGCCAATTGCGCTACTCAGGAGGCCCCCGCAAATTGATTTTAACAAACAATTGGTCCCCCAAAAAATGCGTCCCTCCGTTGAATTTCAAAATCTCGATGTGGCCCTCGAGCCAAAATTTTTGCCCACCCCTGCCCTAACCCCTAAACCTCAAAGCCTAGTTGTAACCCTAATCCTAAACCTAACCCCTGAGCCTAAAATAGCCTTTTTCCTTGTGGGGACCGGCTAGATGTCCTCACTTGTCCATATTTTACTTGTTTTACTTCTGGTCCCCACAAGCATAGTAAAACCAAAAACACACACAAAGACCTTCATTGGCCTGCCTCAACTACACATCCTCAGAGCAGTACTGTATATCTGCTCTCACAATACAGAGAGAGGTTGACAGTTTGACAGCACAGAGATGTTCCCAAAACCTTTAATAGTCGCAGAGTTTCACTACATCTATGTGTATAACCCAACCTCTTCTCCTGTGTGTGTCCCATGTCCAGGTGTGTGGAGGCCCTGGTGTTCGTTGGGGCTGATGTGGACCAAAGGGCCATTGGGGGAAGACCCCTCTGTTCATGGCCAGCAGAGCCGACTGGCTGGACTGTACCAGTGCCTTGGTCAACGCCGGGGCCGACCGCTCAAGAGCCACCACCGTAAGTCACCAACTGGCCTATTTTGTCTCATAATGTCCCCAACTGGCCCCAGATGTTCTCAGCTGTGCCCTGTTGTCCTCTGCAGCCCCCCCCCCCCCCCCTCAGTTCCCCTGTTTTCAGACTGTCTGTTATTGTCTGTCGAATGACTCACTCTTTTGTCCTCTCATTTACTCAACTGTCTGTTATTGTCACACTCAGGGCTGTTTTTGAACAAACAATCAAGATCACAGAAAGCTACTGGGTTTTCAAGTCTGATAGACGAGTCGTGGCGTCCTGTCACTAGAATAAATACCCTTCAAAACACTGTTTCCCTCCAAGGGAATTCACTATTACATTTGTATCACAACACAAGGACCTTTACAACATAGCATAGGACCAGAAACCAACAGAGCCTTTTTTTAAATATAAAGTCTGTGATCATGGTTCAACGCATTTCACATATAGGTTTCCTGTGTCTCTATAGCAACTATATGGCATATGACTAGTTGTTCTTGACAATGATTTATGAATGTGTTTTGTTTAGTTTTATAGTTAGTTCCGTTATAATTGGTGACTCCCCTCTGTGAATAGCTACCACATTGTTGTCCCTGGGCAACTACCTACATACACAACTCCACTGGGATATTTTTTTCATATCACATTTGTAGAAATTATATTGACTAATATTGCACAGAAAGCATTGCCAATTTTGTGTGAACAGGTTTGAGTGTGTGTAGGTGGATAATTTCTTTGTGTGCATGCGCGTGTGTGTGTGTGCGTGTCCCAATGCTAATATGTGTGTATGATCCACAGGACAGCTGCAAGGCTCTCCACGAGGCATTCAGCTTGGGACATGTAGACACTCTGCGGCTCCTCCTCTGCCACCCTGCCCCTGACTGTACCCACACCATGACCCTAACCCTGACTGTACCCACACCATGACCCTGACTGCAACCATAGTCCTGGTCCTGCCACGATCCCGGTCCGGTCTAGCACCTTGCTCAACCAGGATAACTGTGAGGGCTGGACCAATGCACACATCACTGCTGCCAGGTGCTTCAAGGTACTGGGACACTGATCATGTACTGTTGTCTCAGACATATGGAGGTATACTGAATAACGTACAGTACTATACATATAGACTCACAAACACACCACCAGGAACTTCTCCCTGTATGGTTTAACTAAAAAATAAATAGTGGGCTCGTCAGGATATTCTTTAGAGATAGCGGGCTAGTCGGGATATCCTTTAGAGATAGTGGGCTAGTCGGGATATCCTTTAGAGATAGCGGGCTAGTTGAGCTTTAGAGATAGAGGGCTAGTTGGGATATCCTTTAGAGATAGCGTGCTAAGCTACACTGTGGTAAAAATCAACATCAATAGCTGAGGCCATGTCAAAGTGTTAAAGTCATATTGGTATTTATAATAGGATAAGAAGTGAATCAATTGAATGACAATCATTACAGCTCCTTACCTATTAAGTCAGAGAGCATGCTAGCAGGGTTGTGGCTTCCAGTCAAATCAGCTTATTAAGAACAAATTCTTATTTTCAATGACAGCCTAGAAACAGTGGGTTAACTGCCTGTTCAGGGGCAGAATGACTGATTTGTACCTTATCAGCTTGGGGATTTGAACTTGCAACCTTTTGGTTACTAGTCCGATGCACTAACCATTAGGCTACCCTCTCTAAAGGATATACCAATTAGCCCGCTATCTCTAAAGAATATCCCAACTAGCCCGCTATCTATAAAGGATATCCCGACGAGCTCGCTATCTCTAAAGGATATCCCGACTAGCCCGCTATCCCTAAAGGATATCCCGACTAGATCGCTATCTCTAAAAGATATCCCGACTAGCCCGCTATCCCTAAAGGATATCATGACAAGCCCGCTATCCCTAAAGAATATCCCGACTAGCCGGCTATCCCTAAAGAATATCCCGACTAGCCCGCTATCCCTAAAGAATATCCCGACTAGCCCGCTATCTCTAAAGGATATCCCAAAAACAGAGAGAATGCATGTTGGTCCCTATCTCAGGCAGTGAGCTGAGCCTTGTCTGTTATTTTAGACGTATCCTCCAACCAGAGCCAAGTTTACCGAGGTGTTGCGGTCTATTTTGAGCTGTAACGCAACACGGTCCAAACAGCTGCTGTCCCTGACCGCCTCCTGACCGCCTCCTGATTCAAGTTTGAATTTCCCCTTGTCAGCATGATGGATTGGATGGCACCCAACGGAATACCAAGCACCCAGCGACTCCCTGCTGAACCGAATCGCTTATATAAATGTGAATCTTTCTTATTCTCTCTGATAAATCGCTCTTACAGTGTAAGTTGATTCCAGGGGAATCACTATGGGAAGTATGGGTCTTAAGAAAAATTGTTTTCATTTGATTCACTGAATGAATCACCGGCCCTCTGTTATCTCTCAACGTTACTCACTATTTAATTGGACATTTAGGAGTAAATAGTAGATGAATAGCAGGCTGTAAAATAAAACAAACTTTTTTTTGTTAATTAAGAATACATTTTTTGTCTTATGAATGACTGTCAATAAAGTTTAATTTAGTTGTATTCACATTCACAGGTAAAAGCTGAATTGCAGTGACTGTTGGATGAATCGTTTTGGAAATAATTGACTCCTTGATAGCTGATTATTGATAGCGGGGCTCTTCCAGGCACCTGGCATTGCAGATGGTGTAGCAAAGGTCATAGACGCACACACACACACACACACACACACACACACACACACACACACACACACACACACACACACACACACACACACACACACACACACACACACACACACAATCTCTCTCTATCACTCTCTTTCTATTTCTGTATCATACACATCCTTACACAGAGCAGCTCTGTTGGATGACACTCGTCCCTGGGTCCTGTCCAAAGGTGTGACTGGGCCAAGCTGGAGAGGGCTGGGCCACGAGCCTAATTGATCTTGGCCCAATCACAACACACCACACTCACACTGAGAGGCTGCCCAAAATAAACACACACACGGGCTCTATTCAATCCACATCGCGGAAGTTCAGCTTTACAACGTGAAATTTAAAGGCAATGTTCCCGCTTTAGTGGAGACTGCATTCACAATAAACACTGAATATGTCGACTCAGTCGGAAATTACCATTAAGTTTCTATTGCGGAATCTGTCAAGATTGAATAGAGCCCTTTTGTCACGTTCTGACCTTAGTTCCTTTGTGATGTCTTTGTTTTAGTATGGTCAGGGCATGAGTTGGGTGGGCAGTCTATGTTCTCTTTTCTATGATTTGGTATTTCTGTGTTTGGCCTGGTATGGTTCTCAATCAGAGGCAGCTGTCAATCGTTGTCCCTGATTGAGAACCATACTTAGGCAGCCTGTTTTCACCCTTGAGTTGTGGGTGATTATACTTTCTGTTAAGTGTGTTTTGCACCTGGCGGAGCTGTTTCGGTTGTGCTTTTTTCTTTCTTTGTTTGATGTTGTTCAGTTAAAATAAATAAGATGAACAAGTACCACGCTGCGTTTTGGTCCTCCGATCCTTCCTACTCCTCCTCGTCAGAGGAAGAAGAAGACCGTTACACCTTTACCTCTCTATAATTGAGTCGATTAGTATATAATATATTTAATATATTTCTCCAAGGAGGCAATTTCCCGGTCACATTGTTTGGACAAACTCCCCAATGTGTCCTGTTTAAGAATTACTAATATAATCTGGGTCCTGTCTATGAATGACTAATCTCGGCACCCAGAAGCAAATCAACTATTCCAATTTTAATGTTTCAATGTTAATGCTGTGTCATGACTCTCCTGTGAAGATCTGAATGATCAGGTTACAGTGGGTCTGCTCTACAGCGTGCTCCCTCCTGTAGAGTGGGAAGTCGGCTGTTTTATGACGGTCGTAAATACCAAAACTCCTTTCCCCACTGCCAAAAGGAAAGTTGAAAATCCCTTTGTTACCACAGAGAAAGACTTTGCAGTACGATAACCTCAAAAGGTTTTCTAATGTAACAATATTTCTGTATTCCAACCAGTTGGAATGGTCCGTGGGTATTTAAACAATAATCACGTCCAACATTTACTGTGTGACGTTATAACGGAAACATTGTAACTTTAAGAGCTTTCACAATGTAATTCTCAGATTTGCATCTACATGTTGTGAAACTACTTCTCACAAATATAAAGATGAAATGTATTTTAGCCTCCAAAAGGAGAATTGTCTTTCATGTAAAGTTTTTCCCAGTCAGTAACCACGGCCACACGAGCACATTGGGACAAAAGGGATGGACTGCCCTCCAAGGCGAGTGCTTATAAAGGACTCCTGACAACATTTACATTAGTTAAAAACGCAGGCACGGGGGTTCCCACGTTGAAATGGCTGGAACTCTGAAACTTTCAACAGAGAAGAAAAGAGACCCCTGGTCAGCCAGACGCCACGAATGTTTAAGAAATCTACAAACGAGTCAAGATAACGCAGGGACAAAGTCCCCACGTTGAAATGGCTAAATTCTGAAACTATCGATCACTACTGAAGAAGTAAATCCTAGACCGTGACCTTTATCAGTCCGCAGCTGAAAATATACGTAAGTCTAGGATGAGAATACCGACCACGGCGGGAGCATCTACTCTAAGAGAACAACTCTAAGAACTACATTTACATTACATTTAAGTCATTTAGCAGACGCTCTTTATCCAAACTACAGGGTACGTTGATGTATACATTATAACATAGCTACAAAGGACACAGCGACCAGAGTTAAACAACCAGAGACTCTCTGATGAACTAATATCCAGCAGACGGACCGGCGATTGCAGAGTGGGACAGCAAGACCTACGCTCGTAAATATTTAAATTGCCATTTATTTTCGAATGAGGGGTTGTTCATGTTCAAGGCAATTTCTATGAGTGTAGTTATCAGCACTGAGTTTCCCACTCTTGAGCTGTCCCACCCCTTTCCTTTGTCTACCAAGCCGTCATATCGGCTTAGCCCACTAGGGACTTTTCTATCATGTCAGTAACCAAAGTATGACCAATTGTGTGTGTTTTTATGTAATTCTGTGATTGATTAGTTAGTAAATAAAATAATTAAGCCAATTTGTATATGGCTGATTCCTGATTTATGTTAGGGTTCGTGCAGATATCCAAGGGTGTGCAACGTTCAGTAATGAGACTGGTGAGGTAATAATACATTAATAAGTGACTGTAAACGATAAGATGTGAAAATATCGGAAGAGTTAATTCGGGAAATAAATACTCTTTAAACATTTTCCCGTGGTGCCCCGACTTCCTCGTTAATTAAAGTGGAATGATGGGTTTACTCGTGTTATTAAATGACACCTAGAGAATTGATTTGGGAATATACAGTATTCACATTTAATGATAGTCAACGCTATGACAGCTGTCACAAGAGACTAGTGAATGATTGGCTCGTTACATAGAGTCTGAACCGACGGAGTGAAATCTAGTCTAGCCATGGGAAAGATCATCCAGTCTCTCTGAGCTCAGACAATGGAGAGGAGGGGTCTGTCCTCAGTTTAACACGTCAAGGGGAAACCATCTGTGGGAATTCTGCCGGAGCAACCGCTTTATCAAAACACAAGGACAAGAGAGTAAGGGAGGGAATCCGTAGTGAAGGATGGGATGAAAGAGAACGAGAACAGTGGAAATGGGGATGCATTATGGATGAGATATGGAAGGAGGGAGGGAGAGAGTTTGGCATATTTAGAGAAATGTGTCTGGTTTCTGTGTCAGTGAAGATCAGCACCCCCGATGGGTTTTGGGTTTGTCTTCGTTGTTGCCTGTAAGTGAGTGGGTGTGTGGGTGGGTGCACTCTGTGTGTGCTTACAGAACCTTTAAAGTATCAACTGTGTAAATGTGTAATGTTGAAGTAAAGTTGTCTAGACACAGTATGTGGAGGTTTAAGTTTTTGTGCTGTATTTATTGTCGGTATGCACATGTGTGTGTGCTTGAGTATAGCATGTATTGTGTGTTTTTTATACAGTGTGGTGCTGTTGTTAATGTGTGTGTGTGTGTGTGTATGAATGTGTGCGCGTGTGTACCTGATTCGGGTCTTTATTGATCCCCTATCCACCCACTGCCAGAGTGTTGTAGTGTTGCCTGGGAAGCTTTAGCTAGCTGTTTCTCTTTCTTCTGTGTAATACTGGCTGGCTCATTTCCTGTCTGCTTAGAACACTGTGTTTTGACAGCACAGGAAAGATTCCTCTAGTTTCTGACACTGAGACAGCGTAGCAGAAATTTAAAGCACTGTCAAACACTGTGTGTGTTCATATGTCTGTGTGTGTGTGTGTGTGTGTCTTCATTGAATTAGACCGCTGCGCCACTCGGGAGCAAATGTCTGTGTGTCTGAATTGAACAGTAGTGTGTGTCTGTCTGTTTGTCTTCATATGTCTATGTGTCTGCATATGAGTGTGTGTTGTGATTTGCTCATTTCCTGTCTGTTTTTGTGTTTCTTGACAGGCCTGTTAGAGTTGTGCCTTGATGAGCTGGCCCTGGAATCCCTCATGCCTCTTCAGCTGCATCCCTCATGCCTCTTCAGAACTACATCTTCCTGGTACACACGCACATACACACAGGCGCGCGCACACACACACACACACACACACACACACACACACACACACACACACACACACACACACACACACACACACACACACACACACACACACACACACACACACACACACACACACACAAGGAAAGAGGAGAAGTAGAATATGATTACATGGATTCACAAAACAGGTCACTTGCATTTTGGGTTTAGTATTTTTGTGCCCTCTACTGGCCACATGTATACTGGCCACATATTTTGGGGAATGAGAATGTGGCTGTGTCCTAATTATCTGCCTTTCTCCATGAGTGTGTCTGAAACTGCTTGCTAATAAAGGACACGATATAAAGGACGCTTAGTGTGTAACTTTGTGTTATGGGCCATAAGGGGACCTGTCAAGAGTACCTAGCCAATCAGACTTCCCTCTGCATCAAGACGAAGCAGGAGTCTGTGCCTTTGGCCTGTGACATCTGGGTGGAGGTGGACAGGGGTCTGACTAAAGAACATCTGTTGGACACCTTCATCAACTGTGGTAAATATTATTTCTAAATGTTGTTATAAAACTAGAGTTATACTTGCCTCATTCTGTTCAGTAATCTTGGATTATGCTGCTCCATAAGGTCAGTCACAGGAAGACACTGCTCCCTTAGGAACAGATCTAGGATCATCATCCGGACCAGAAAACACAAACTGACAAAACTAAGATCCGTGATTGTGGGCGACTTCATTCTGTTATTTCTGTATCTGTGTTAGTCCAGGTGGCTGGCCCGGCTCTGGAACATAGTGGTGGTCCTTCACGTGGAGTAGGCCATCGTCTCCCGGCTCTGGAACATAGTGGAGGTCCTTCACGTGGAGTAGGCCATCGTCTCCCGGCTCTGGAACATAGTGTAGGTCCTTCACGTGGAGTAGGTCATCGTCTCCCGGCTCTGGAACAGAGTGGAGGTCCTTCACGTGGAGTAGGCCATCGTCTCCTGGCTCTGGAACATAGTGGTGGTCCTTCACGTGGAGTAGGCCATCGTCTCCCGGCTCTGGAACATAGTGGAGGTCCTTCACGTGGAGTAGGCCATCGTCTCCTGGCTCTGGAACATAGTGGTGGTCCTTCACGTGGAGTAGGCCATCATCTCCCGGCTCTGGAACATAGTGGTGGTCCTTCACGTGGAGTAGGCCATCGTCTCCCGGCTCTGGAACAGTGGAGGTCCTTCACGTGGAGTAGGCCATCGTCTCCCGGCTCTGGAACAGAGTGGAGGTCCTTCACGTGGAGTAGGCCATCGTCTCCCGGCTCTGGAACATAGTGGAGGTCCTTCACGTGGAGTAGGCCATCGTCTCCCGGCTCTGGAACAGAGTGGAGGTCCTTCACGTGGAGTAGGCCATCGTCTCCCGGCTCTGGAACATAGTGGAGGTCCTTCACGTGGAGTAGGCCATCGTCTCCCGGCTCTGGAACATAGTGGTGGTCCTTCACGTGGAGTAGGCCATCGTCTCCCGGCTCTGGAACAGAGTGGAGGTCCTTCACGTGGGTAGGTCCTCCGGCTCTGGAACATAGTGGAGGTCCTTCACGTGGAGTAGGCCATCGTCTCCCGGATCTGGAACATAGTGGAGGTCCTTCACGTGGAGTAGGCCATCGTCTCCCGGCTCTGGAACAGAGTGGAGGTCCTTCACGTGGAGTAGGCCATCGTCTCCCGGCTCTGGAACATAGTGGAGGTCCTTCACGTGGAGTAGGCCATCGTCTCCCGGCTCTGGAACATAGTGGAGGTCCTTCACGTGGAGTAGGCCATCGTCTCCCGGCTCTGGAACATAGTGGAGGTCCTTCACGTGGAGTAGGCCATCGTCTCCCGGCTCTGGAACATAGTGGAGGTCCTTCACGTGGAGTAGGCCATCGTGTCCCGGCTCTGGAACATAGTGGAGGTCCTTCACGTGGAGTAGGCCATCGTCTCCTGGCTCTGGAACATAGTGGAGGTCCTTCACGTGGAGTAGGCCATTGTGTCCCGGCTCTGGAACATAGTGGAGGTCCTTCACGTGGAGTAGGCCATCGTCTCCCGGCTCTGGAACAGAGTGGAGGTCCTTCACGTGGAGTAGGCCATCGTCTCCCGGCTCTGGAACATAGTGGAGGTCCTTCACGTGGAGTAGGCCATAGGCCATCGTCTCCCGGCTCTGGAACATAGTGGAGGTCCTTCACGTGGAGT
Source organism: Oncorhynchus masou masou (assembly GCF_036934945.1). NCBI lineage: Eukaryota > Metazoa > Chordata > Actinopteri > Salmoniformes > Salmonidae > Oncorhynchus > Oncorhynchus masou. Next base: position 14,699,724 of record NC_088233.1, on the reverse strand, counting down.
AGGCCATCGTCTCCCGGCTCTGGAACATAGTGGAGGTCCTTCACGTGGAGTAGGCCATCGTCTCCCGGCTCTGGAACATAGTGGAGGTCCTTCACGTGGAGTAGGCCATCGTCTCCCGGCTCTGGAACATAGTGGAGGTCCTTCACGTGGAGTAGGCCATCGTGTCCCGGCTCTGGAACATAGTGGAGGTCCTTCACGTGGAGTAGGCCATCGTCTCCTGGCTCTGGAACATAGTGGAGGTCCTTCACGTGGAGTAGGCCATCGTGTCCCGGCTCTAGAACATAGTGGAGGTCCTTCACGTGGAGTAGGCCATCGTCTCCCGGCTCTGGAACATAGTGGAGGTCCTTCACGTGGAGTAGGCCATTGTGTCCCGGCTCTGGAACATAGTGGAGGTCCTTCACGTGGAGTAGGCCATCGTGTCCCGGCTCTGGAACATAGTGGAGGTCCTTCACGTGGAGTAGGCCATCGTCTCCTGACACTGGGCATCACCTAGCAAACACCACCTGAGCTCAGGCCAGCGAGCGGTGGTCAAGGCTGCTCTCAGTATCCTGGTCAACAAAGCCGTCCTGCAGGGATGCCCTTTGCCACGGCACGGTGGGTACACACTACACTATTGCCTGAATTAAACTATAGGGCCGACCCGACCTGTAATGGCTCAGCTAGTTTCTTTTCACATTGTCCTTTCCAGCACGGGTCCAGCAACTATGGTGGATGCGTTACCAGGCCAGCTCAGTACAGCTCGGCTTGCTTGGATCGGTTTGGCCCTATAGTGTTCATCTGGGTTGAATATGTGCTTGTCTTATGTATTTTGGATTGATGGATGATAGGTAGACTGCTTGTTTGCCTGGTTGGGAGGAAGGTAGTTGTATAGGTGGATAGAGAGAATAGTTTAATAGTCCTAAATGTCCATGTGTTTCCGTCCTCATCAGAGATTAACAGGCACCTGTTGAAGTTCCGAGGTGGGACCTTCCCTCTCTCAAACATTGGCTCCTGTAAAGGGGGCGGCGGCAGGAAGGGGTAGGACAGTAGCATGTGGAGATGAGCCAATACCAGCCCACGAAAGAACGGGAAACCCCGCCTCCAACTGGAGCTGTGGAGATTCTCTCAGAGAAGGTAGGATGAATCAGTGTTTTTCACTACTTGTAAAGTTTACCCTACCTTTTGAGTTTGAATAGCCATAATGGCTATTCATGTTGTCCTTTTCTTGCCTGCAGGGTCATTGTCCAGCACTGATGTCCTCTTCATCACCAACGTCAATACTCCGAGGTCAGTGATGTTAACCTGAGCCGTTCATTTGACACTTTTGGGAAGTATCCATTTAGTATTGTTTTCCAGTAAAATAAGATGCAACCACTAGTATGTTATTGATATCATGTAGCATGCTGTGTTCTAGCCTCTATGAAATGTGACCGGTGCCTAGATTTGGACTTAAGTAGAAAAATGATTTTTTTTTTTTATATTGGATAAAAGTAGAGACTAGAAAATAGTTGAGGAACAATGGGAAAGTAATAAACTTGTAACCTCACTGGAGAGCTCTTCTTCGTCTACACCCATTCAGAATCATTCACACCCTCTTAAGCCTTAACCCCATTTTCATTGCAAGTTAAAGCACATGTTAGCTAGCTGGCTCGCTAACTAACGTTACGTGTTCGAGCTGTGTAGAAATGTTATTGCATCAGAAATGTATTTGCATTGCTAGTTGCAAATGAGAACTTGTTCTCAACTAGCCTACCTGGTTAAATAAAGGTGAATTTTAAAAAATAAAATAAAAACCCACCCATCTCTTTAAGGATTCACACATGTGAGGTTATGTACTAAACAGAGTCAGTAGTTCAGTATACAACCAAAGATTTCAAGACTAAAAGTGGTGAAAGTAGTAGCCTACAATAAGGAAAAAACTCCAGGTGAAAATACACTATCTAGTCCTTGGCCTATATCCTAATCTGACTTTGGTGCAGGTCATGTTGTTCTTTACATTACCATCTCTGGTAAACACACACTATATCAAATAATATATAAGTTTATTTGTCACATGCACAGGATACAGAAGGTGTAAACAGTACAGTGAAGTGGTTACTTGCATAGTACCAATATCAAAAACAGAAAGTGTCCAGATAAACAAATTGTATAAATATTTTATCATTATTAGATAATGCTTATCAGACACACTTGTCTAAATTGATGGGTCATATGAAGGAAATGCTATAACCACCCCCAGCCACATCTAGCTAAGTGGATGGGTCACTATTGTCTGGACATGTATACATGTTCATGAAATACAATAGATGGCTGTAACCACCCCCAGCCACATCTAGCTAAGTGGATGGGTCACTATTGTCTGGACATGTACACATGTTCATGAAATACAATAGATGGCTGTAACCACCCCCAGCCACATCTAGCTAAGTGGATGGGTCACTATTGTCTGGACATGTACACATGTTCATGAAATACAATAGATGGCTGTAACCACCCCCAGCCACATCTAGCTAAGTGGATGGGTCACTATTGTCTGGACATGTACACATGTTCATGAAATACAATAGATGGCTGTAACCACCCCCAGCCACATCTAGCTAAGTGGATGGGTCACTATTGTCTGGACATGTACACATGTTCATGAAATACAATAGATGGCTGTAACCACCCCCAGCCACATCTAGCTAAGTGGATGGGTCACTATTGTCTGGACATGTACACATGTTCATGAAATACAATAGATGGCTGTAACCACCCCCAGCCACATCTAGCTAGGTGGATGGGTCACTATTGTCTAGACATGTACACATGTTCATGAAATACAATAGATGGCTGTAACCACCCCCAGTCACATCCAGCTAGGTGGATGGGTCACTATTGTCTAGACATGTACACATGTTCATGAAATACAATAGATGGCTGTAACCACCCCCAGCCACATCTAGCTAGGTGGATGGGTTACTATTGTCTACACATGTACACATGTTCATGAAATACAATAGATGGCTGTAACCACCCCCAGTCACATCCAGCTAGGTGGATGGGTCACTATTGTCTAGACATGTACACATGTTCATGAAATACAATAGATGGCTGTAACCACCCCCAGCCACATCTAGCTAGGTGGATGGGTCACTATTGTCTAGACATGTACACATGTTCATGAAATACAATAGATGGCTGTAACCAGCCACATCCAGCTAGGTGGATGGGTCACTATTGTCTAGACATGTACACATGTTCATGAAATACAATAGATGGCTGTAACCACCCCCAGTCACATCCAGCTAGGTGGATGGGTCACTATTGTCTAGACATGTACACATGTTCATGAAATACAATAGATGGCTGTAACCACCCCCAGCCACATCTAGCTAGGTGGATGGGTCACTATTGTCTAGACATGTACACATGTTCATGAAATACAATAGATGGCTGTAACCACCCCCAGCCACATCCAGCTAGGTGGATGGGTCACTATTGTCTAGACATGTACACATGTTCATGAAATACAATAGATGGCTGTAACCACCCCCAGCCACATCTAGCTAGGTGGATGGGTCACTATTGTCTAGACATGTACACATGTTCATGAAATACAATAGATGGCTGTAACCACCCCCAGCCACATCCAGCTAGGTGGATGGGTCACTATTGTCTAGACATGTACACATGTTCATGAAATACAATAGATGGCTGTAACCACCCCTAGTCACATCCAGCTAGGTGGATGGGTCACTATTGTCTAGACATGTACACATGTTCATGAAATACAAAAGATGGCTGTAATCACCCCCAGACACACCTGGCTAATTTGATGGGTCATGTAATCATCTGGCTTAGTGTTGTAGACATGTAGCTTGCTAGCTAAACAATGAACCGGCATAATCCCAACTCATACTACTACCAATACAAACATTGTCATAGCTGTAGTATGACTCTGCAGGTAGCTAAAGCTAACCAACTAGGTTCAATGTTAGCTAGCTAACATTAGGCTATAACTAGCAATGCAAATGGTTTTCTGATTCAATAACATTTCTACACAGCTCGCACACGTAACGTTAGTTAGCGAGCCAGCTAGCTAACATGTGCTTTAACTTGCAAGGAAAATGACTTTCTGACAAAATTATAAACTTTTAATATTTGAAAATGTAGAAAGACTCTTACCCGTATACATGGATGAATGCTTCACCGCAGACTGGAACCATTTAACTTGTTTGGCCAGCGTTGTGTCAAGTCACTCTGGTTCACGTTGACCGTGGCATGTGCAGAAAGTAGCCCATCACTTTTTGCAACTGATCTGTCGAGATCGCCTACTAAATTTAGGGCATTGATGTTGTTGCGAAAAGTAGCAAAACTTTTGTAGTTCTCGATTGGCTAACGTTCTATTGTTAAATAAGTACACGGTGGAAAGGACTATCAACACAGCTCATGTTATAGACTGAAGCATTCTACATGACAGACCAATACAAACTCATCTCCCGGCATGTCCAGCCCATCAATTATCTCAGCCAATCATAGCTAGTGGGGAAGGTTCCTGTCTTTGTCCATTGCTAAACCAACTAGGCTCGTAATTTAACAATGATATTTTTGTCCATTGCTAAACCAACTAGGCTCGTAATTTAACAATGGTATTTGTATTTACGGAAGGAATACAAGTTTGTTATTAAGGCACATGAAAGTTCACGTTTCAGAAGGCATTTCTGCCCAAAACCGCAGTTTGATAAAAAATAAATGTTTGCATTCAAATGCCTCTCCTTTGAGGTAGTGACTTGTGACATACACCTAGTTTCCTGAAACATGTCACAAATGTGTGATAGAATGGAGTATTGCTGAGACCATCCAGCAGGGGTCAGTGTAGTGTAGTGTTCTGATCTTGTACCGTACTGATGTTGTACTGTTCTGTATTGTGATTGTACTGATGTTGTACTGTAGTGTGATTGTACTGATGTTGTACTGCAGTGTAGTGTGATTGTACTGATGTTGTACTGCAGTGTAGTGTGATTGCACTGATGTTGTAGGTAATGTGATTGTACTGTTGTACTGCAGTGTAGTGTGATTGTACTGATGTTGTACTGTACTGTAGTGTGATTGTACTGATGTTGTACTGTAGTGTGATTGTACTGATGTTGTACTGTACTGTAGTGTGATTGTACTGATGTTGTACTTTACTGTACTGTAGTGTGAGATTGTACGGATGCTGTACTGTAGTGTGATTGTATTGATGTTGTAGTGTACTGTAATGTGATTGTACTGATGTTGTACTGTACTATAGTGGGATTGTACTGTAGTGTAATTGTACTGATGTTGTAGTGTAGTGTGATTGTACTGATGTTGTACTTTACTGTACTGTAGTGTGATTGTATTGATGTTGTACTGTACTGTAGTGTAATTGTACTGATGTTGTACTGTAGTGTGACTGTACTGATGCTGTACTGTAGTGTGATAGTACTGATGTTGTACTGTACTGTAGTGTGATTGTACTGTACTGTAATTTTACTGATGTTGTAGTGTAGTGTGATTGTACTGATGCTGTACTGTAATGTGATTGTACTGTAGCGTTGTGTGATTGTACTGTGCTTCTACTGATGTTGTAATAGTGTGATTGTGCTGATGTTGTACTATACTGTGTGTGATTGCAGTGTTGTAGATGCGGACCATGTGAGTCTGTCTCTGTGTTCTTACAACAAGACTGATCTGATCAGGGAGTTACAGACCATGTGCTCCAGCAAGTCAGAGCCAGACATCAGCAAGGTACCATGCACACACACACACACACACACACACAAACACACACACTTTTTCTCTATAATTCTCTTTCTCGCACATACTATGAGGTTGACCTTTTCTTCCGGGTGTATTTCTATGTGTTGCAGATTGCTCAGTCCAAGGAGGACTTCATCGTCTTCTCTGGCTCTCCAAATGGACAATCACCCCGCCGCAGGACCGACCATGAAGCAAACGCTCTACCACAGATGGTGAGAAAAGTGCAGTCGGTTCGAGGCTGTAGTATTGAACACAGATGGTCAAAAGGAGGTTTAACCGAACTAAAGCACTGGTTATGGTTTACAGGCTTTTATTCCAGCCTTGCACTAAACTCAACTAATTCACCTCACTTAGTGCAGGCCTAGAACAAAAATGTGAACTGTCTGGTGGTCCCCCATTAGAGGGTTGTGAAACACTGGTAAAGAGGCCCTAGTGCTTATCTGTCTGTCTGTACCCCTTTACAGACCGGCAGCCGTCACTCCAACCCCATCCCTGCCTCCAACCCCATCCCTGCCCTAGGCAGCCTCTTGCAAGAGGCGATCATGTCCTACCCATATCCCAGCTCCCTGTCTCCAGCAGCAGGGGACAGCAGCCACTAGCCTAGCAGCAGCAGCAGTGCCTCCGCACCACGAACACCCACTACGACCACTAACTGCAACGCGAACAGAACTGAACCAAGCAGCAGCAGCAAAACAAGGCAGGCCCTAACCAGACACAACAACAACAACAACAATGAAAACAACCAACAACACAAGGAAATCTCAATCCTACACCGAGACCTGCATGAAAACAACAACCATACCAAGTACTAGATGAACTCCCTTTCCTTCCTTCCTTCCTTCCTTCCTTCCTTCCTTCCTTCCTTCCTTCCTTCCTTCCTTCCTTCCTTCCTTCCTTCCTTCCTTCCATCCTTCCTTCCATCCTTCCCACCACTCTGCTTTGATCCCTCCATGTTGTAAAGTTAGGGTTAATGACGACCTTTTAGTATTTGTACTTGTTATCTGTACTTGTTACACTGTATGACAATTGTGTACTTGGGGACCATAGTTTTATGATATTATACAGTATTTAAGTATTGAAAGAAGTTTTAAAAAAAGAAAGAAAATAAATTCGCAGGGAATTATGTCAAAAGAAAAATAAGTACTTAAAACAGGTTTTACCTTTTGGGGTGAAAGAAAAGAAACAGGACATTTTTAGCTATTACATATTTTCGAATATTCAAGTGTTTTATGTTTAAATAGTTGCAAGGTTGGTTTAAATACTGTTGAAATGAATAAAGGTTTTACCAAATATTTGTAAATAAGAACGATTAGTAAAGTTAATGGTATATAGATTGGTGTATGTGGTATTAAGCTTGAACAGTGAAGAAGTCAAAAAGAAAAGTGGAAGAAAAAAACCTTGTATATAATGTCTGTAATAATAGGAGAATTCCAAGTGATTGGAATGTGGCAATAAGTAAAGATAATTGCAAACACAGGACATTTTCTTTCTTTTGACTATGAACCATAAATAAATACTTTAAACTACCCAGAATTCCATCCAAGTCACAGCCCGATTCACCTTTGACCTTGAAGTGGAGCCCGATATAAATTTCAAAGCAGCACATTTTTCTTTCTTTTTCAAAACGTTTTATTAATTTATTTTGGGAGGGGGGATGTGTTATTTTGAATGGCCATTGTTGATTTATGTACAGGATATATTTTAGTCAGTCTTTGGTGTTCTGTATGATAGCTGTCTGAAGTTTAAAGAAATGTCCTGGTTCCTTTAAGCACAACCATTAAAACTGCACTGTCAACCCCAAGTCCTCCACCTCGTGTCTTCTTATACCAGACCACTCTCCACTGAGAAATTAAAATAAAAAACTTGTGAAGGATTCATAGAGCATACATAAAGTACAAGATGCTTCACAAATTATTTATAAGGGAAAGCAGTAGCACTTTACTTCAAGACTGCAGGTGTAATTCTCTATAACTTGGGTCATGTTAATGGGAGAAAGTCATGGAATTTTAAAACCCCCACCTTAATTACACAGAAGCCATGTTTATACCTGGTGCTAACATGGGTCCTAGGTCCTGACCTAGTCTACATTCTGATTGTGCCCATATTTCCAGAAATGTGTCTACAACACATGGTATTAAAATTCCTGTTTTCCATCCACTGTGTCTGCATTGTGACCAGATATCCTGGTCCCTTCCTTTATGCAAATTTCACACCTATTCTTTCAAAATAATATTGATTTATTGTAAGACTTATATTGATGTAGTCAATCAATGGTGCCACCTGTCAATTACTTTAGAGAGTGGAATAACTATGATTTCAATGGTTTCTCTGTCCAGATCTGTTTACACTTGTAAGATATCCAGACACAATGTGTATCTGACTACATCCGGAGGTGGGCAAGATGATCTGATCACGATCGGATCATAATGTGTCTTTTGATTGTCTACAACTGTCTAAAAATAAGTTAGAACCAGGTATAAAATGGGCTCGATTGTATCCAGGACCCGAGGAAAAACACTGTCTTACCAATGACCACTCACAAACTTTAAAAAAAATCGTTTTACTGGAAATATAATCAAGTGAAAACAAAATATTCTTGATTCTGGAAAAACAAAACACGTCGTTTATACATTTTTGGACATGTGTGTCCCTTTCCTATGAATAAGAAATAGCTTTGTTTTTTTCATTTACACTGTAAAAAACTCTGCCATTGTCACAGTTAGAATTCAGTCTGACCAGTAACCACAGTAACAAAGGACGCTTGACAAATCACATTTAAAAAAGCGGGTTTCTTTTTTCTTTTTTTGCATTTGATCATTTATTTTCCTTGCTATTAACCCGCCAGACCACCATGAAAAAACTAAAGAGTACCTCAGGTTTCTTTAAAGTGCATACAAATAGAACAAATAAGGCTACTTCAGGTTAATCACTTGTCCATAGCATCACCCATCATTCTCATTCCTGTTTTGTGTATTTACAGCTTTGAATATAAGTTGCCCTGAGGCACTAACCTTAAGCATGGCGAGGGAAACAAAAGTCAGATCAGTGTCTGTGGGCAACTTCACCGTACTCTGCATTTACAGGCAGCTTTCCATTGGGGTTAGGGACCCTATACTTTACAATCTTGGCCAAAAAGTATGGGCTTATATTCAAACAAAACTAGCATCCCAATGTTATTAAAATTCAACAAAACCTCCCTCTGGAAACACCTGGATGGTGTTTTTGACTGAACAGAGCCATACCTGTACCAATAAGGACCCGCCAAAGAAAGGGACAGACCACATCTCACATTCATACTGTTATCATCTACATTAAAGGGAACTTGGCTCTTTCTCCGTTTGTCTTTTCACAACTCCTTGCATCCTATCTCCTTACCTCCGTCTCAACCATATTGGAGAAGGTCCAAGGTCCCTCCTCCCAGGCCTACTTCTCCAATGTTTTTGAAAAGGAGTCGAGGAGAGAGGATGCAAGGAAACGAGGAAAGTTTAATTGAGAAAGAGCATTTCAGAAGACAAAATGTCATCCAGTTAGTCAGGTGCTCCTCCTTACAGACGTGTGTCCTGGACCTCATCCTCAGCCTCCTCTTGCAGGGCGGTGATCTTGGGCTGCTGGGATTGAGGGGGTCGCTTGCTGGAGTTGAGGCGGTGCAGGGGGAAGAGTTTGAGGCGCTCAGCAGCACTTATGGCCTGCTTCAGGTGGCTGGTCTCGTTCAAAAGCTTTTGAATGGAGTCATACCGCTTCATAGAACTGCCCTCGATCATCTGGAGGGGAGGGAGGGAGGGAGGAGGGGAGAGAGGGAGGGGAGAGAGGGAGGGGAGGGATGAGTTGGTAGGTTCCAATGGCTACATGGGTTAGACCAGGGGTGAAAGTAGATTCCATTTTTTACAGGTACAGGACACCCAAGTTCTTGCATGCATTTTTTTTATACTACAAAAATAACAGGGTAGCTTACGCTGCTGACATTGACAAACAGATCAATAAAAAGATGTTGTCTGATCCATATAATTGCCTTACGAAAAGGGGAGATACAAATACAATATGACGTCCATCTCACCTGGAGGAGGAAATTATTGTCCAAAAACAAACAAAAGTGGCACTGACCCACGACAGTGAATATGCACACTCACCGGGGATATTTATTTTATTTAACTTGGCAAGTCAGTTAAGAACAACTTCTTAATTCCAATGACGGCCTATCGGATATGGACGATGCTCTCCGCTGGTGCCAATATGATACTAGGCTATTGTTCGCTTCAATTAGCCTAAATTTAGAATGTTTTAACTAAAAGTCAGATTGGAGTCTTTTCATTGTTATCTCTTTAGCAATAGCAATAGCCATTTGCTTTCCAAACAGTTTTTCCGCGATTGTATTTTTAAATATTGTGATATGCCTGGCTGGGTCTTTCTGCTTACACTGACAGTCGCAACTCAACAATCATCTATTTTGGTATTTGCAGCGAGAATTGCACAAATTGCTCACCCTAATAATTTGGTCCCTTTTCCCCTCATCATTTAGCCTACTGTTCTGACTTGGTGGTGCACATGTAGCCCATAGCCTGTTTTAAAGAAATGTCATCACTGAATATTGTAAGAGCTTTCATTGTCTGCTTATATCCATTTATTTATCCTATGGTTCTGACTTGGTGTACAGGGAGAATACTGTAAGAATGGCCCATGTTCCGAATTCTGTATCTTTACATTTAAAAAGTGGTGAACAAACAGCTATATTGACTACGTCCGTCCTAGCTCGCTCATTAATGTCTTCATCGAAATTACGGATTGCCTCTTATCCACTCGTTGTCCCCATATGCTATTGTTTGTACAATTCAATTGTCACTAGAAACCACATTTGTTTAAGCAAGTCAGCCATATGTTTTTTTTAAAGGCAGTAAATGAGGCTGAATGAACTGTTTCACTAACAGACAAGGCTCCCTGAAAGCCAGGTGTAGAAGTGGTAAGGTTTTGGGACTCTGTTGGGGCAGCTTTATGTAGGCCCTAACAGTTTGTGGGCACCGTTTGTCACCGTTATAGTCCAATTAATGTATTGTTTAGTGTTGTGTTGTGTTGTGTAGGGGCTGTTCTGGCATTCATCAAAAGAAAATGGGGGGAGTTTGCCCCACCAAAATCTACATGCTAAAAGGGTCATTAGGTTTACACTTGAATTAATGCATCCAGTGTGTCCACAGGGTCTTGACAAAATGTAAGAGTTCTCCTCAAACCACACCACAATTTGGAACATATTCCAGTCAATTCACTGAGCATACAAACCAAAGTAAAACTGCTGCCAATGTGGTACAGTAAAGCACTAAAATGACCACACTAGGTTGTGTAATGCAGGGAGAATGAATAATGCTGGTTGTGTAATGCAGGGAGAATGAATAATGCTGGTTGTGTAATGCAGGGAGAGTGAATAATGTTCTAGTGTCAAGCACCCAGCATCATGTTTTACAGTGCATTCAGAAAGTATTCAGACCTCTTCCCCTTTTCCACATTTTGTTATGTTACAGCCTTATTCTAAAATGGATTCAATTGTTTCCCCCCCCCATCATCATTCTACACACAATACCCCATAATGAAAAAGCAAAAATGTGGGCCTCCTGGGTGGCGCAGTGGTTAAGGGCACTGTACTGCAGCACCAGCTGCACCACCAGAGACTCTGGGTTCGCGCCCAGGCTCTGTCGTAACCGGCTGCGACCGGGAGGTCCATGGGGCGACGGGTTAGGGAGGGGTTGGCAGGGAGGGATGTCTCATCACGCACCAGTGACTCCTGTGGCGGGCCGGGCGCAGTGCGCACTAACCAAGGTTGCCACACATTGGTGCGGCTGGCTTCCAGGTTGGATGGCGCTGTGTTAAGAAGCAGTGCGGCTTGGTTGGGTTGTGTATCAGAGGACGCATGACTTTCAACCTTCGTCTCTCCCGAGCCGTACGGGAGTTGTAGCGATGAGACAAGATAGTAGCTACTAAATCAATTGGATACCACGACATTGGGGTAAAAACAAAACTGTGTTTTTTGTATACAAAAACAACAATTGAAATATCACATTTTCTCAGTACTCTGTTGAAGCACCTTTGGCAGTGATTGGGTATGACGCTACAAGCTTGGCACACCTGTATTTGGGGAGTTTCTCCCATTTTAATCTGCAGATCCTCTGAAGCTCTGTCAGGTTGGCTGGGGAGCGTCGCTGCACAGCTATTTTCAGGTCTCTCCAGAGATGTTCAATCGGGCTCTGGCTCTGGCTGGGCCACTCAAGGACATTCAGAGACTTGTCCCGAAGCCACTCCTGCGTTGTCTTGGCTGGGTGCTTAGGGTTATTGTCCTGTTGGAAGGTGAACCTTCACCCCAGGCTGAGGTTGAGGTCCTGAGCGATCTGGAGCAGGTTTTCATCAAGGATCTCTCTGTACGTTGTTCCGTTCATCTTTCTCTCGATCCTGACAAGTCTCCCTGCCGGCTTCCGTATGGCCACTCTACCATAAAGGCCTTATTGGTGGAGTGCTACACAGACAGTTGTCCTTCTGGAAGGTTCTCCCATCTCCACAGAGGAACTCTGGAGCTCTGTCAGAGTGACCATTGGGTTCTTGGTCACCTCCCTGACCAAGGCCCTTCTACCCCGATTGCTCAGTTTGGGCGGGGGCGGCCAGCTATAGGAATAGTCTTGGTGGTTTGAAACTTCTTCCAATAAAGAATGATGGAGGCCACTGTGTTCTTGGGGGCCTTCAATGCTGCAGACATTTTTTGGTACCCTTCACCAGATCTGTGCCTCGACACAATCCTGTCTCGCTGCTCTACGGACAATTCCTTCGACCTCATGGCTTGGTTTTTACTCTGATATGCACTATCAACTGTGGGACCTTATATAGACAGATGTGTGCCTTTCCAAATCATGTCCAATCAATTGAATTTACCACAGGTGGACTCCAATCAAGTTGTAGGAACATCTCAAGGATGATCAATGGAAACAGGATACGCCTGAGCTCAATTTAGAGTCTCATAGCAAAGGGTCTGAGTACTTAAGTAAATAAGGATTTTTTTATATACAGTGCCTTGCGAAAGTATTCGGCCCCCTTGAACTTTGCGACCTTTTGCCACATTTCAGGCTTCAAACATAAAGATATAAAACTGTATTTTTATGTGAAGTGGAACGACATTTATTGGATATTTCAAACTTTTTTAACAAATCAAAAACTGAAAAATTGGGCGTGCAAAATTATTCAGCCCCCTAAAGTTAATATTTTGTAGCGCCACCTATTGCTGCGATTACAGCTGTAAGTCGCTTGGGGTATGTCTCTATCAGTTTTGCACTTTGAGAGAATTACATTTTTTCCCATTCCTCCTTGCAAAACAGCTCGAGCTCAGTGAGGTTGGATGGAGAGCATTTGTGAACAGCAGTTTTCAGTTCTTTCCACAGATTCTCGATTGAATTCAGGTCTGGACTTTGACTTGGCCATTCTAACACCTGGATATGTTTATTTTTGAACCATTCCATTGTAGATTTTGCTTTATGTTTTGGATCATTGTCTTGTTGGAAGACAAATCTCCGTCCCAGTCTCAGGTCTTTTGCAGACTCCATCAGGTTTTCTTCCAGAATGGTCCTGTATTTGGCTCCATCCATCTTCCCATCAATTTTAACCATCTTCCCTGTCCCTGCTGAAGAAAAGCAGGCCCAAACCATGATACTGCCACCACCATGTTTGACAGTGGGGATGGTGTGGTCAGGGTGATGAGCTGTGTTGCTTTTACGCCAAACATAACGTTTTGCATTGTTGCCAAAAAGTTCAATTTTGATTTCATCTGACCAGAGCACCTTCTTCCACATGTCTGGTGTGTCTCACAGGTGGCTTGTGGCAAACTTTAAACAACACTTTTTATGGATATCTTTAAGAAATGGCTTTCTTCTTGCCACTCTTCCATAAAGGCCAGATTTGTGCAATATACGACTGATTGTTGTCCTATGGACAGAGTCTCCCACCTCAGCTCTAGATCTCTGCAGTTCATCCAGAGTGATCATGGGCCTCTTGGCTGCATCTCTGATCAGTCTTCTCCTTGTATGAGCTGAAAGTTTAGAAGGACGGCCAGGTCTTGGTAGATTTGCAGTGGTCTGATACTCCTTCCTTTTCAATATTATCGCTTGCACAGTGCTCCTTGAGATGTTTAAAGCTTGGGAAATCTTTTTGTATCCAAATCCGGCTTTAAACTTCTTCACAACAGTATCTCGGACCTGCCTGGTGTGTTCCTTGTTCTTCATGATGCTCTCTGCGCTTTTAACGGACCTCTGAGACTATCACAGTGCAGGTGCATTTATACGGAGACTTGATTACACACAGGTGGATTGTATTTATCATCATTAGTCATTTAGGTCAACATTGGATCATTCAGAGATCCTCACTGAACTTCTGGAGAGAGTTTGCTGCACTGAAAGTAAAGGGGCTGAATAATTTTGCACGCCCAATTTTTCAGTTTTTGATTTGTTAAAAAAGTTTGAAATATCCAATAAATGTCGTTCCACTTCATAATTGTGTCCCACTTGTTGTTGATTCTTCACAAAAAAATACAGTTTTATATCTTTATGTTTGAAGCCTGAAATGTGGCAAAAGGTCGCAAAGTTCAAGGGGGCCGAATACTTTCGCAAGGCACTGTAAATAAGGATTTTTTTATATATATATATACATTTGCAAAAAAACATTTAAAATCGCTTTGTCATTATAGGGTATTGTGTGTAGATTGATGAGGAACATTTTGTATTTAAGCAATTTTAGAACAAGGCTGTAAAGTAAATCAAATGTGGAAAAAGTGAATAGGTCTGAATACTTTCCGAATGCATTGTATGTCAATGTGCCTGCCTTGTCATGCTCTCTGGTCACTTATATTTCCCAAACAAACCTTGTACACGGCTCTGTAAAAGCACACACACACACGCACACGCACACACACACACACACACACACACACACACACACACACACACACACACACACACACACACACACACACACACACACACACACACACACGTCCCACACCATGCCCTCAAGTCCCTCAAACTCAACTCTGGACCTCGAAGCCAGTTCCATTGCTTTTTTTCATTGTTTCCCTTTAAGCAGGAAGTGATTTAGACCTGGCACACCAGATGTATGTAATTAATGATGAGGTAGAAAGGAAAAGCAGCAGGCTCCAGACCTCATAGGGTAAGAGTTGAATAGCCCTGCCTTCTATCATGGTACACTGTTAATCAAATAAGTGATTTACTCTGAGGCTAACAAATGGCGATGCTCTGATAGAAGAATTTAATTACACTAAAATGGAGGATAAATGATTTAGCTGGTGATTGGTGCTCTATTCTCAGCTCCAACAGGGAGATACTAAAGCATTTTAATGGAAGCGATGGGGGGTGGGTAATGAAGGGGAAAACCTCATGCTTAAAGGGGGATAGATCTTGTGTGTGTGTGTGTGTGTGTGTGTGTGTGTGTGTGTGTGTGTGTGTGTGTGTGTGTGTGTGTGTGTGTGTGTGTGTGTGTGTGTGTGTGTGTGTGTGTGTGTGTGTGTGTGTGTGTGTGTGTGTATACACTAACCAGGAAGGACTGGCACTCCAGCAGTGGTTCCACTCTGTGTTCTGACAGTATGACTGTACAGTTGGAGAAAGACTGTTTCAGCGTCTTCCTCAGGACCTGCAATGTTCTGTCAACCAGAAAAACATTTTTACACGACCATTAGGCAACGTTCTTCTGTCAATCATACACAAAACAGAGAGTAGACAAAAAAGAACCACAGAGTTTAACGATAGGCCTACATATCACACACATTATCGTGCCCACTGACGCGCTAGCACACACACACACTGCCTAGAAGGCCAGCATCCCAGAGTCGCCTCTTCACTGTTGACGTTGAGACTGATGTTTTGCGGGTACTATTTAATGAAGCTGCCAGTTGAGGACTTGTGAGGTGTCTGTTTCTCAAACTAGAAACTCTAATGTACTTGTTCTCTTGCTCAGTTGTGCACAGGGGCCTCCCACTCCTCTTTATATTCTGGGTAGAGACAGTTTGCACTGTTCTTTGAAGGGAGTAGTACACAGCATTGTATGAGATCTTCAGTTTCTGGGCAACTTCTCGCATGGAATGGCCTTCATTTATCAGAAAAATAATAAACTGCAGAGTTTCAGAAGAAAATTCTTTGTTTCTGGACATTTTGAGCCTGTAATCAAACCCACAAACGCTAATTCTCCAGATACTCAACGAGTGTAAAGGCCAGTTTTATTGCTTCTTTAATCAGGACAACAGTTTTCAGCTGTGCAAACACAATTGCAAAAAGCTTTTCTAATGATCAATTAGACTTTTAAAATGATCAACTTGGATTAGCTAACACAACATGCCATTGGAACACAGGAGTGATGGTTGCTGATAATGGGAGTCTGTACGCCTATGTCGATATTCCATAAAAAATCTGCCGTTTCCAGCTACAATAGTCATTTACAATATTAACAATGTTTACACTGTATTTCTGATCAATTTTATGTTATTTTAATGGACAAAAAATGTGCTTTTCTTTCAAAAACAAGGACATTTCTAAGTGACCCCAAACTTTTGAAGGGTGTATATATAGTGTGTATAAACGGGGTGGCAGGTAGCCTAGTGGTTAGAGCGTTGGGCCAATAACTGAAAGGTTGCTAGATCGAATCCCTGAACTGACAAGGTGAAAATCTGTCGTTCTGCCCCTGAACAATGCAGTTAACCCACTGTTCCTAAGTCGTCGTTGTAAATAAGAATTTGTTCTTTGCTGACTTGCCTAGTTAAATAAAAAAAAGTCAATCAAAAAAATCAAAAACACACATTCTCTCTTTCTCCCTTTACGTACACATTTCTCCATCTCACCCTACAAACTCCTCCCGTAAGCCCACTAATGTGCACTTCCTGCTGAGGTTAAGATGAAAGCAGCAGGTTTGAAGTTGACCAGCGTCATCAACAACCACTAATTCACTCATTACAGGCCCCATTTAGCGTAAAGACCTGTGTCGGTACGTGTGGTTACATACTGTACGTACCCACACATCCAATGACAGTTACGGTAAGTCCTGGAATTGTCACCATATGCAGTGAGACACTCAAACACACACACATCTCAACACCACCCACGTCTCTCTCTCTCCTCCTCATCCTCCCTCCCTCTTCCCTTACATGGGGTCGAGGTAGGCGCTGGGTTCGTCCAGCAGCAGTATGCGGGCCTTGCTGAGGATGGAGCGGGCCAAACACATGAGCTGCTTGTGTCCGTTACTCAGGACATAACCCCCGTCCTCCAGCTGGAAGTCCAGCTTGTCTGGGAACTGCTCTATCACGGACTTCAGACCCACCTGGACGACACATAGGACAACAGGACAACAGGAAAAATCAGTCAGTCAATCAATCAAACAAACAAACAATGAAATGTACCGACTCATTGATTCATATGTGGTATATGTGTATCCCCAGTTGAAAAAAACAACCTACAAGGGACATATGCAGGGCAGAACAGATCAGGTGACCAGGAGGGTGGAGTCATTTCCATCTGATGTGGAGTTCAGGTTAATACTATGTGTTTGGAAAGGTCCACCACCTTCATTTTAAAGGAGTTGAAACAAATACGGTATGTGCATTGGGCGATCTATGATGTCATGTTGCTCTCCTATACATGACATCATAGATCGTCAAACCTTCAAAAAATGAAGGTGGTGGTCCTTTCAAAACATAGTACTAACCTGAACTCCACATCAGACATGACATCAGCTATGGTCAGAGTCAAGAGGAGGAGTCTCGTGTGAGTCTCCTGGCTGTGCTTGCTATACAACCACCACTATGGTGTGTTTATGGTGGCTTCGTCAGTGCCCCGCTCCACACACATGTACACAGCAACATCTTAACATCAGCATAGCATGTTGGAATGAGGTTACTGCTGTATGGAAGGAAGGGGATCAGTGTCCCTCTCTGCAGTGTACAGACAGACACACAGACAAACGGGAAGTTTGTTTGTGTGGGATGTGGACATGAAGCTAAGATTAGGGTTGAACCGGGATGTGGACATGAAGCTAGGGTTAGGGTTGAACCGGGATGTGGACATGAAGCTAGGGTTAGGGTTAAACCGGGATGTGAACATGAAGCTAGGGTTAGGGTTGTGGTTGAGGCTAGGGTTAGGGTTAAACCGGGATGTGAACATGAAGCTAGGGTTAGGGTTGAGGGTTTAGGTAAAGGGACTGAGGTCTGTTACCCTCAAGAGGGACAGGGTGTATAGGCACATAGGGACTTGACCAAATGATTGTATTAATCACTAGTTAAAAGAAAACACTTCTACAAACTGTTAAGAGTGTATGGCTGGGGTTCTCACAGAACGCTCCAAACTTCTGCCAGAATCAAAAGAGTGCTCTGTAGTGTTTATAAAGGGCCACTAGATGGCATTTTATAGCCACAGGAGGGCCAAATGCATGAAGCTCATTACTGTACATGTTCAGGAGCTGTGTAAATATAGCCCAATATAAGGCCTTTTTGGTGGGAGAAGAGACCACCACAGAATCCAAACCTCAATATATATATATCTAGACCCTTAAATAAATAATAAATAAGTATTGTAATTTATAAAGTTATAAGTGCTAATATGGCCAAATCAAGTGCATTAAGGGAAGGGTAGTAAATGCTAACAAAGCCTCCCTTATATCAAAAATAAGGTTGTGAATAGGGTTAGGGCTAATCCGGGATGTTGACATGAAGCTAGGATTAGGGTTGTGGTTGAGGCTAGGGTTAATCCGGGATGTTGACATGAAGCTAGGATTAGGGTTGTGGTTGAGGGTTAGGGCTAATCTGGGATGTGGACATGAAGCTAGGATTAGGGTTGTAGATGAGGCCAGGGTTAATCCGGGATGTGGACATGAAGCTAGGATTAGGGTTGTGGTTGAGGGTTAGGGCTAATCTGGGATGTGGACATGAAGCTAGGATTATGGTTGTGGTTGAGGGTTAGGGTTAATCTGGGATGTGGACATGAAGCTAGGATTAGGGTTGTAGATGAGGGTTAGGGCTAATCCGGGATGTGGACATGAAGCTAGGATTAGGGTTGTAGATGAGGCCAGGGTTAATCTGGGATGTGGACATGAAGCTAGGATTAGGGTTGTAGTTGAGGCTAGGGTTAATCCGGGATGTGGACATGAAGCTAGGATTAGGGTTGTGGTTGAGGCCAGGGCTAATCTGGGATGTGGACATGAAGCTAGGATTAGGGTTGTAGATGAGGCCAGGGTTAATCTGGGATGTGGACATGAAGCTAGGATTAGGGTTGTAGTTGAGGCTAGGGTTAATCCGGGATGTGGACATGAAGCTAGGATTAGGGTTGTGGTTGAGGGTTAGGGCTAATCTGGGATGTGGACATGAAGCTAGGATTAGGGTTGTAGATGAGGGTTAGGGTTAATCCGGGATGTGGACATGAAGCTAGGATTAGGGTTGTAGATGAGGTTAGGGCTAATCTGGGATGTGGACATGAAGCTAGGATTAGGGTTGTAGATGAGGTTAGGGCTAATCCGGGATGTGGACATGAAGCTAGGATTAGGGTTGTAGATGAGGTTAGGGCTAATCCGGGATGTGGACATGAAGCTAGGATTGGGGTTGTAGATGAGGTTAGGGCTAATCTGGGATGTTGACATGAAGCTAGGATTAGGGTTGTGGTTGAGGCCAGGGTTAATCCGGGATGTGGACATGAAGCTAGGATTAGGGTTGTGGTTGAGGCTAGGGTTAATCCGGGATGTGGACATGAAGCTAGGATTAGGGTTGTGGTTGAGGGTTAGGGTTAATCCGGGATGTGGACATGAAGCTAGGATTAGGGTTGTGGTTGAGGCCAGGGTTAATCCGGGATGTGGACATGAAGCTAGGATTAGGGTTGTGGTTGAGGCCAGGGTTAATCCGGGATGTGGACATGAAGCTAGGATTAGGGTTGTGGTTGAGGGTTAGGGCTAATCCGGGATGTGGACATGAAGCTAGGATTAGGGTTGTGGTTGAGGCTAGGGTTAATCCGGGATGTGGACATGAAGCTAGGATTAGGGTTGTGGTTGAGGGTTAGGGTTAATCCGGGATGTGGACATGAAGCTAGGATTAGGGTTGTGGTTGAGGGTTAGGGTTAATCCGGGATGTGGACATGAAGCTAGGATTAGGGTTGTAGATGAGGCCAGGGTTAATCCGGGATGTTGACATGAAGCTAGGATTAGGGTTGTGGTTGAGGGTTAATCCGGGATGTGGACATGAAGCTAGGATTAGGGTTGTAGATGAGGCCAGGGTTAATCCGGGATGTGGACATGAAGCTAGGATTAGGGTTGTGGTTGAGGGTTAGGGTTAATCCGGGATATGGACATGAAGCTAGGATTGGGGTTGTGGTTGAGGGTTAGGGTTAATCCGGGATGTGGACATGAAGCTAGGATTGGGGTTGTGGTTGAGGGTTAGGGTTAATCCGGGATGTGGACATGAAGCTAGGATTAGGGTTGTGGTTGAGGGTTAGGGTTAATCCGGGATATGGACATGAAGCTAGGATTAGGGTTGTGGTTGAGGGTTAGGGTTAATCCGGGATGTGGACATGAAGCTAGGATTAGGGTTGTAGTTGAGGGTTAGGGTTAATCCGGGATGTGGACATGAAGCTAGGATTAGGGTTGTGGTTGAGGGTTAGGGTTAATCCGGGATATGGACATGAAGCTAGGATTGGGGTTGTGGTTGAGGGTTAGGGTTAATCCGGGATGTGGACATGAAGCTAGGATTAGGGTTGTAGATGAGGCTAGGATTAATCCGGGATGTGAACATGAAGCTAGGATTATGGTTGTGGTTGAGGGTTAGGGTTAATCCGGGATGTGGACATGAAGCTAGGATTAGGGTTGTAGATGAGGCTAGGATTAATCCGGGATGTGAACATGAAGCTAGGATTATGGTTGTGGTTGAGGGTTAGGGTTAATCCGGGATGTGGACATGAAGCTAGGATTAGGGTTGTAGATGAGGCCAGGGTTAATCCGGGATGTGGACATGAAGCTAGGATTAGGGTTGTGGTTGAGGGTTAGGGTTAATCCGGGATATGGACATGAAGCTAGGATTGGGGTTGTGGTTGAGGGTTAGGATTAATCCGGGATGTGGACATGAAGCTAGGATTGGGGTTGTGGTTGAGGGTTAGGGTTAATCCGGGATGTGGACATGAAGCTAGGATTAGGGTTGTGGTTGAGGGTTAGGGTTAATCCGGGATATGGACATGAAGCTAGGATTAGGGTTGTGGTTGAGGGTTAGGGTTAATCCGGGATGTGGACATGAAGCTAGGATTAGGGTTGTAGTTGAGGGTTAGGGTTAATCCGGGATGTGGACATGAAGCTAGGATTAGGGTTGTGGTTGAGGGTTAGGGTTAATCCGGGATGTGGACATGAAGCTAGGATTAGGGTTGTGGTTGAGGGTTAGGGTTAATCCGGGATGTGGACATGAAGCTAGGATTAGGGTTGTGGTTGAGGCTAGGATTAATCCGGGATGTGGACATGAAGCTAGGATTAGGGTTGTAGATGAGGCCAGGGCTAATCCGGGATGTGGACATGAAGCTAGGATTAGGGTTGTGGTTGAGGCCAGGGTTAATCCGGGATGTGGACATGAAGCTAGGATTAGGGTTGTAGATGAGGCCAGGGCTAATCCGGGATGTGGACATGAAGCTAGGATTAGGGTTGTGGTTGAGGGTTAGGGTTAATCCGGGATGTGGACATGAAGCTAGGATTAGGGTTGTGGTTGAGGGTTAGGGTTAATCCGGGATGTGGACATGAAGCTAGGATTAGGGTTGTAGATGAGGCCAGGGCTAATCCGGGATGTGGACATGAAGCTAGGATTAGGGTTGTGGTTGAGGCTAGGGTTAATCCGGGATGTGGACATGAAGCTAGGATTAGGGTTGTGGTTGAGGGTTAGGGTTAATCCGGGATGTGGACATGAAGCTAGGATTAGGGTTGTGGTTGAGGCTAGGATTAATCCGGGATGTGGACATGAAGCTAGGATTAGGGTTGTAGATGAGGCCAGGGCTAATCCGGGATGTGGACATGAAGCTAGGATTAGGGTTGTGGTTGAGGCCAGGGTTAATCCGGGATGTGGACATGAAGCTAGGATTAGGGTTGTAGATGAGGCCAGGGCTAATCCGGGATGTGGACATGAAGCTAGGATTAGGGTTGTGGTTGAGGCCAGGGTTAATCCGGGATGTGGACATGAAGCTAGGATTAGGGTTGTAGATGAGGCCAGGGCTAATCCGGGATGTGGACATGAAGCTAGGATCAGGGTTGTGGTTGAGGGTTAGGGTTAATCCGGGATGTGGACATGAAGCTAGGATTAGGGTTGTGGTTGAGGGTTAGGGTTAATCCGGGATGTGGACATGAAGCTAGGATTAGGGTTGTGGTTGAGGGTTAGGGTTAATCCGGGATGTGGACATGAAGCTAGGATTAGGGTTGTGGTTGAGGGTTAGGGCTAATCCGGGATGTGGACATGAAGCTAGGATTAGGGTTGTGGTTGAGGGTTAGGGTTAATCCGGGATGTGGACATGAAGCTAGGATTAGGGTTGTGGTTGAGGCTAGGATTAATCCGGGATGTGGACATGAAGCTAGGATTAGGGTTGTAGATGAGGCCAGGGCTAATCCGGGATGTGGACATGAAGCTAGGATTAGGGTTGTGGTTGAGGCCAGGGTTAATCCGGGATGTGGACATGAAGCTAGGATTAGGGTTGTAGATGAGGCCAGGGCTAATCCGGGATGTGGACATGAAGCTAGGATTAGGGTTGTGGTTGAGGCCAGGGTTAATCCGGGATGTGGACATGAAGCTAGGATTAGGGTTGTAGATGAGGCCAGGGCTAATCCGGGATGTGGACATGAAGCTAGGATTAGGGTTGTGGTTGAGGCCAGGGTTAATCCGGGATGTGGACATGAAGCTAGGATTAGGGTTGTGGTTGAGGGTTAGAGTTAAACCGGGATGTGGACATGAAGCTAGGATTGGGGTTGTGGTTGAGGCCAGGGTTAATCCGGGATGTGGACATGAAGCTAGGATTAGGGTTGTGGTTGAGGCTAGGGTTAATCCGGGATGTTGACATGAAGCTAGGATTAGGGTTGTGGTTGAGGCTAGGGTTAATCCGGGATGTTGACATGAAGCTAGGATTAGGGTTGTGGTTGAGGGTTAGGGTTAATCCGGGATGTGGACATGAAGCTAGGATTAGGGTTGTGGTTGAGGGTTAGGGTTAATCCGGGATATGGACATGAAGCTAGGATTGGGGTTGTGGTTGAGGCTAGGGTTAATCCGGGATGTGGACATGAAGCTAGGATTATGGTTGTGGTTGAGGCTAGGGTTAATCCGGGATGTGGACATGAAGCTAGGATTAGGGTTGTGGTTGAGGGTTAGAGTTAAACCGGGATGTGGACATGAAGCTAGGATTGGGGTTGTGGTTGAGGCCAGGGTTAATCCGGGATGTGGACATGAAGCTAGGATTAGGGTTGTGGTTGAGGCTAGGGTTAATCCGGGATGTTGACATGAAGCTAGGATTAGGGTTGTGGTTGAGGGTTAGGGTTAATCCGGGATATGGACATGAAGCTAGGATTGGGGTTGTGGTTGAGGCTAGGGTTAATCCGGGATGTGGACATGAAGCTAGGATTATGGTTGTGGTTGAGGCTAGGGTTAATCCGGGATGTGGACATGAAGCTAGGATTAGGGTTGTGGTTGAGGGTTAGGGTTAATCCGGGATATGGACATGAAGCTAGGATTGGGGTTGTGGTTGAGGCTAGGGTTAATCCGGGATGTGGACATGAAGCTAGGATTATGGTTGTGGTTGAGGCTAGGGTTAATCCGGGATGTGGACATGAAGCTAGGATTAGGGTTGTGGTTGAGGGTTAGGGTTAATCCGGGATGTGGACATGAAGCTAGGATTAGGGTTGTGGTTGAGGGTTAGGGTTAATCCGGGATGTGGACATGAAGCTAGGATTAGGGTTGAGTCAGGATGTGGGCATAAAGCTAGGTTTAGGGTTTGGATTAGGATTATGGTTGAGGCTAGGTTTAGGGTTCAGTCAGGATGTGGGCATAAAGCTGGGTTTAGGGTTGGACCAGACACCAGTGTGACGAATGTTAATTTAGTGTCTCACCTCCTCAGCCACCCGCCACAGTTCCTCGTCACTGTGGCAAGCGTGTGGATCCAGGTTCATACGGAATGTTCCAGTCAGGATGAAGATTTTCTGTCAAAGAAAAGAGAAAATTGAGGAGCTGTGTGAGTTGTTTTGTTTTTCAGGGTGAATGTGAGAGTTGTTTTGTTTTTCAGGGTGAGCTGTGTGAGTTGTTTTGTTTTTCAGGGTGAGCTGTGTGAGAGTTGTTCTTTGTAGCCACACTGTACTTGTTGACCAATATGGAGTTATCAACAGTACTTGAAAGTACTGATGTGTGAAATTAGATTAGATTTAGAATGGGCCGCTATCAATCGTACAATGCAAGGGGCAGGGGAAAAAATACATGTAATCCGTATGCATTTGAGGACACTTTTCCTGTGGTTCATTTTCATGCTACTTGAGGATGTTTCGGTTGAAAAGCTTGTAAAGCTGTGCTTAATATTAGCTCTTGAGAAATAAATATTTTAGCCAAGCAATAGAAAGCTGGGATCCTCCTCTTTTTAATAGACGCCATCCAAACTCTGTTTTCACACGTGATTACATGCAGTTTAGAAATGTTGTGCAATTACTGGGCTTATAAACTTATTTCATTCTATGCATCAACCAGCTGTTTAAGAAGCTGGCTCTCACTGCACAACAGGTGATATCCTGCTCAAACGCTGTATGCCAGGGCTTTCCAACCCTGTTCCTGGAGAGATACCTTCCTGATGGTTAACTCCAACCCTGTTCCTGGAGAGATACCTTCCTGATGGTTAACTCCAACCCTGTTCCTGGAGAGATACCTTCCTGATGGTTAACTCCAACCCTGTTCCTGGAGAGATACCTTCCTGATGGTTAACTCCAACCCTGTTCCTGGAGAGATACCTTCCTGATGGTTAACTCCAACCCTGTTCCTGGAGAGATACCTTCCTGATGGTTAACTCCAACCCTGTTCCTGGAGAGATACCTTCCTGATGGTTAACTCCAACCCTGTTCCTGGAGAGATCGCTTCCTGATGGTTAACTCCAACCCTGTTCCTGGAGAGATACCTTCCTGATGGTTAACACCAACCCTGTTCCTGGAGAGATACCTTCCTGATGGTTAACACCAACCCTGTTCCTGGAGAGATACCTTCCTGATGGTTAACACCAACCCTGTTCCTGGAGAGATACCTTCCTGATGGTTAACTCCAACCCTGTTCCTGGAGAGATACCTTCCTGATGGTTAACTCCAACCCTGTTCCTGGAGAGATACCTTCCTGATGGTTAACTCCAACCCTGTTCCTGGAGAGATACCTTCCTGATGGTTAACTCCAACCCTGTTCCTGGAGAGATACCTTCCTGATGGTTAACTCCAACCCTGTTCCTGGAGAGATACCTTCCTGATGGTTTTTGCTCCAACCTCAAAAGAGGTTACTGACCTGATTCAGCTTATCAACCAGCTAATTATTAGTCTCACATTCAACATGCATCCAAATCGCTGCCGTTGTGTTTGGCTTTGAGCTTGAAACAAGATCCACGACAACATGGAATGTTTTAAAATGTTATTTATGCATATCGGGTCCAGGTGGGAAATCCCCAGGTTCTTTTGGGAACGGGACCTATAACTCCCATCATCTTTTGTCCTCGTCCTTCCAATTATTAAAATTAAAACATGAAGTGTTTGATTTGATTGTCGATTGCATTTGCATTAATGTCAGAGTGATTTAATGGACAATAGAGCGCTGAGTACCAGGCCATTAGCAAGTTTGGTCGGCTACTAACGGAAATCAGTGCCATTCATTTACAGACCATAGTTTTGGAGTAGGCCTAGTTACCGTGTCTCGACGGTCACGTGGAATTTGACCGGGTCATGAGTCGTGACCTCGGGTATGGCGGTAATACTGTTACCGTAACGACCCTAGGGACTGATGGGCTGTAATACTGTCACTGTAACAACCCTAGGGACTGATGGGCGGTAATACTGTCACCATAACAACCCTAGGGACTGATGGGCGGCAATACTGTTACCGTGACAACCCTAGGGACTGATGGGCGGTAATACTGTCAGCATAACAACCCTAGGGACTGATGGGCGGTAATACTGTCACCATAACAACCCTAGGGACTGATGGGCGGTAATACTGTCACCATAACAACCCTAGGGACTGATGGGCGGTAATACTGTCACCGTAACAACCCTAGGGACTGATGGGCGGTAATACTGTCACCATAACAACCCTAGGGACTGATGGGTGGTAATACTGTTACCGTAACAACCCTAGGGACTGATGGGCGGTAATACTGTCACCATAACAACCCTAGGGACTGATGGGCGGTAATACTGTCACCATAACAACCCTAGGGACTGATGGGCGGTAATACTGTCACCATAACAACCCTAGGGACTGATGGGCGGTAATACTGTCACCATAACAACCCTAGGGACTGATGGGCGGTAATACTGTCACCATAACAACCCTAGGGACTGATGGGCGGTAATACTATTACCGTAACAACCCTAGGGACTGATGGGCGGTAATACTGTCACCATAACAACCCTAGGGACTGATGGGCGGCAATACTGTTACCGTGACAACCCTAGGGACTGATGGGCGGTAATACTGTCACCATAACAACCCTAGGGACTGATGGGCGGTAATACTGTCACCATAACAACCCTAGGGATTGATGGTACAATAGTTGAGCTGTTTTCAGGTCCTTGAGGGGAGCTGTTTGTAACCCCAAGCGGGGAAATATTTACCTGTGGCACCACTCCGAAGGCTTTTCTCCAGGTCTGTAGTGTGACAGAGTTCCAGGAGACCCCGTCAATGGAGATCTCTCCATCTGTAGAGGCCAGGCGCAGCAGGGCAGAGAGCAAGGTGCTCTTCCCTGAGCCCGTCCTCCCCAACACACCCACCTATGGACAGCAACAAAGGTACACTGAGATAAGAATATGTACCATAATTAATTCAGAATATGTAGCCAAAATCTCCACGAGCCAGACGCAGCCATTGTCTTCCTATAGGTCTCTCCCATTAACCTGCTCATTTTCAATAAAGATCTTAATACAACATTGATACTACACGCTACGTAGCATACAACATAAAACTACACTGTGAACTGTGGGAAACTAGAAACCCTCTACTCCCCCTCAGGCCCAGAGCGTCAGTGACAATTAGGCCATTAGCAGGAAGCTTTAGCTAATGGCTAAGCAAAAGTGCTAATGGCTAGGTTAAAGTGCTAATGGCTAATCTAGGCCCAATGAGCAAGCCTCCCTCAGGTCTCGTTACTGAGAGCTCTTTCTCTGTAATTACCTCTCAAGACTCTTAACAGACGGATAGGAATGAATCTACAGTCGGTTCACTTGAGGGCAGATCAGGCCGTCCACTACATTACATTTGCATTGTAGTAATTTAGCAGACACTGTTATCCAGAGTGACATGTAGTACATTCATCTTAAAATAGGTAGGTGAGAACAACCACCTATCACTTATAGCAAGTACATTTTCCCTCAATAAAAATGTTAGCAGCAATGTCAGTGCTCGTCTGAAAAGAAGTGCAGGTCTATTTTTTTTTAAAGATGTAAGGTTTGTGACATTTTCGGAAGATGGCTAGGGACTTTGCTGTCCACTCCACCATTGGAGTGCCAGGACAGAGAAGAGCTTTGACTGGGCTGAGTGGGAGTTGACCCCACATATGGGAGGGATCATCAGCCTCACACATGCACACACACCTGCACCCATCCCCATCTCCACCCCCATTTCCACAACATCTCCACCCCCATCCCCACTCCATCTCCACCCCCATCTCCACAAGATCTCCACCCCCATCCCCACTCAATCTCCACCCCCATCTCCACCCCCATCTCCACTCCATCTCCACCCCCATCTCCACTCCATCCCCTCCCCCATCTCCACCCCATCTCCACAACATCTCCACCCCCATCCCCACTCCATCTCCACCCCCATCTCCACTCCATCTCCACCCCCATCTCCACTCCATCTCCACCCCCACCCCCATCTCCACTCCATCCCCACCCCCATCTCCACTCCATCTCCACCCCATCTCCACCCCCATCCCCACTCCATCTCCACCCCCATCTCCACTCCACCTCCACCCCCATCTCCACTCCATCTCCACCCCCACTCTATCTCCACCCCCATCTCCACTCCATCTCCACCCTCATCTCTACTCCATCCCCACCCCCATCTCCACTCCATCTCCACCCCCATCTCCACTCCATCTCCACAACCATCTCCACTCCATCTTCACCCCCATCTCCACTCCATCTCCACCCCTATCTCCACACCCATTTCCACCCCCATCTCCATAACATCTCCACCTCCATTTCTACTCCATCTCCACCCCCATCTCTACTCCATCTCCACCCTCATCTCCACTTAATCTCCACCCCCATCTCCACTCCATCTCCACCCCCATCTCCACTCCATCTCCACCCCCATCTCTACTCCATCTCCACCCCATCTCCACTCCATCTCCGCCCCCATCTCCACTCCATCTCCACCCCCATCTCCACCCTCATCTCCACTCCATTTCCGCCCCCATCTCCACCCTCATCTCCACTTCATCTCCACTCCATCTCCACCCCCATCTCCACCCCATCTCCACTCCATCTCCACCTCCATCTCCACTCCATCTCCACCCCATCTCCACGCCCACTCCATCTCCACCCCATCTCCACTCCATCTCCACCCCCATTTCCACCCCCATCTCCACCCCATCTCCACTCCATCTCCACCCCCATCTCCACTCCATCTCCACCCCCATCTCCACCCCATCTCCACTCCATCTCCACCTCCATCTCCACCCCCATCTCCACTCCATCTCCACCCCATCTCCACTCCATCTCCACCCCCATCTCCACCCCCATCTCCACCCCCATCTCCACTCCATCTCCACCCCCATCTCCACTCCATCTCCACCCCCATCTCCACTCCATCTCCGCCCCCATCTCTACTCCATCTCCGCCCCCATCTCCACTCCATCTCCCCCCCATCTCCACCCCATCTCCACTCCATCTCCACCTCCATCTCCACCCCCACTCCATCTCCACCCCATCTCCACTCCATCTCCACCCCCATCTCCACCCCATCTCCACTCCATCTCCACCCCCATCTCCACTCCATCTCCGCCCCCATCTCCACTCCATCTCCGCCCCCATCTCTACTCCATCTCCGCCCCCATCTCCACTCCATCTCCACCCCCATCTCCACTCCATCTCCGCCCCCATCTCCACTCCATCTCCGCCCCCATCTCCACTCCATCTCCACCCCCATCTCCACTCCATCTCCACCCCCATCTCCACTCCATCTCCGACCCCATCTCTGCCACCTACACTTTGGCCTGCTTCCACGGTGAAGGACAGGTTCTGCAGCACAGAGCGTCCGGCCTCTGTATACTTGACAGTCAGCCCCTGGACATCCATGTGGCCCTGGTTGGGCCAGCAGTCTTGTGCGTGGGGATTGTCGAGGACCAGGTCTGTGACTTTACCACCACCACTGGGTCTAGGCTCCTCCTGCGGCAAGTCGATGAACTTGAAGACCCGATCTACCGATCGCATCTGCAGACGGAAAAGAGGCCACAGAGAGGTGAGGAAGAGGTAGGTGTGTGTGTGTGTATTATGTTATTATGTGTGTGTGACATGAGATTATATACGTGAGTAGAAACCTGTGGGAATGTGTGCAACGTGTGTGGGGGGGAGTTTTAACGTGCGCATGTGTGTGAGTGTGTGTGTGTGTGTGTGTGTGTGTGTGTGTGTGTGTGTGTGTGTGTGTGTGTGTGTGTGTGTGTGTGTGTGTGTGTGTAAGGAGTAAGTGAGTTCATACTGTAAGTGGGTCAATGTTAGTTTGTGACCTAATACTGTACCCGTGACGGTATGTTAGAGTAGTGACCTCCTTCATACTTGTTAATGTGCTATTAATATTAATAGTTATGTACTGTCTATTATCACATTAGTGAGTAGTATCAGTGTATGGTCGTATGAGTCAGTCTGGTAGTAATGATTCATTTTCTAAAACAAGGAGAATAAATAAAATGACCTGCACTTTGATAAACCTGTTCAGAATCCTAAGCCTGAATAAAGCTCATGTCCACAACAACAACACTGGGGTGTGTGAACTAAATATACACTATTCTATATTTTGACACCTTACCAAACAACAAACAAGACAAGTGGAGTATCCTACTCAAGTAAAAGTAGCCTTTCACACTCGTACCCGTATGTATACAGGATGAAAATGGCAGATTTTGACACTGATAAGCATGAAACGTAATGGCTGTACAGTAACATGCTACAAATGACATCAGAGCTCAGTCTCTGTGCTTCACCATTCTGAACTTGAGCACCACACATGGGGCGGCAGGGTAGGCTAGTGGTTAGAGCATTGGACTAGTAACCGGAAAGTTGCAAGTTCAAATCCCCGAGCTGACAAGGTACATATCTGTC
Source organism: Oncorhynchus masou masou (assembly GCF_036934945.1). Lineage (NCBI taxonomy): Eukaryota > Metazoa > Chordata > Actinopteri > Salmoniformes > Salmonidae > Oncorhynchus > Oncorhynchus masou. The sequence goes on along the minus strand of NC_088233.1, from coordinate 14,669,421 downwards.
ATTCTACCCCTGAAAAGGCAGTTAACCCACTGTTCCTAGGCTGTCATTGAAAATAAGAATTTGTTCTTAACTGACTTGCCTAGTTAAATAAAAAAACATGACAAGAAGTTTCCCTGATCCCTCTGACTAATTGGGCAACTTTAAAAAATATTTTTGTGGGAAATGCTGTAAATTAAGAGGACTCAATGTATTTTGAAAGATGAGACGTTGAGGATTATAATAAATACAGATTTGATGTCATACAAGCAAGACAAACACCCGTGAGTCCAAATGTGCACTTCACATCATAAAACTCATGTCATATATTGTGTCAACGTTTATAATCACTATGTTTAATGTACAGTTAAAAGATGACATGGCGTTGTTCTGGGGGTTGTTCTGAACAGAATGAGCCTATGTTTGTCTATTGTGAAGAGAATTTGCAGCAGAACACACACCTGACTCCTTTCTATGCGCACTAGAATTACGATCTGTTTCTCTGAATTGCCGTGTGAAACCCTAACACTGCAAGATCACACTGCAAGATCTTGTTTTATAACTAGTCATGTTGGCAATAGAATAAGCTTTCAAATGACGCCCACTTGACCCAGATTGTGATTTATAAAGGGCCATTCTGGGATTTCGTAAACAACAGTAATTGTGTGATGGCGAGGATGCCATCACATTTTGTGTTCCAAACAAAACAACTACTAAGCGTGCTTTCTCTAGCTCTTCAACGGCACAGCTAGGAGAGCTCATAAAAGCACCTATAATTGAAGACCCTTCTTTGAGTCATACAAGTGCACCAGTTAGTCCTCAAATCAAAATAAAATCAAAATAAATATTATTGGTCACATACACAGATTTAACTTTCTCTCTCAAAGTCTTGTCATTTTGTTGTCTTATGTTGCACCAACCCCACATTTTCCAGGAATATTCTTATCATGTGACTGAATGTAAATAGATTATTTTCATGTGTCAAAAAGTACAGTAAATGTAAAATGCACATATGATCAACAGGATTCAGTCTTGGATTCAGTCTTGTGTAAGGTGAACTGTTGTGTCCTCAACTTTGGTCTAATAATTTTCCCATAATCTCCAAACTGTTCCCTTTCAAATTATACAATGGTTGTTCTGTAAGAAACATTTAAATGTATCTCTATCCATATAGGCCAATTCAAACGAGTGTAAAAGGTTAATGAGATTCATATTTGTGTGAGTGTGTTGTGCGTGTTTATATGTGTGAAACTGATAACTGCCTACGGGTAGTGTGGTATGTGAATGCAAATAGAAGTCTATCTACCGTGATTGATCAAAACTGTGTGTTTACATACCAGTCCGTCCACAGTGATGCTGGTGATGACAGCCCATTGGAACGTACCAAGGATAAGCATGGCTAAGGCCACGATGATGCCAATCTCCCCTGGCTTGTCCTCTGTGGAACACACACACATCACATTATCGTGCCCACTGACGCGCTAGCACACACACACACACACACACACACACACACACACACACACACACACACACACACACACACACACACACACACACACACACACACACACACACACACGGTCTTGTACAGCTAACCTTGTGGGGACACACAATTTCGTCCCATTCAAAATCCTATTTTCCCTAAACCCTAACCCTAAATCATACTCTTACCCTAACCATAACCCTAACCTTAACCCCAAAACCTAATCTTAACCCTAAACCTAACCCTAGCTCTTAACCCTAAAACTAGCCCTAGCTCTTAACCCTAAACCAAACCCTAGCTCTTAACCCTAAACCTAACCCTAGCTCCTAACCCTAAACCTAACCCTAGCTCTTAACCCTAGCTCCTAACCCTAAACCTAACCCTCGCTCTTAACCCTAAACCTAACCCTAGTTCTTAACCCTAAACCTAACCCTAGCTCCTAACCCTAAACCTAACCCTAGCTCTTAACCCTAAACCTACCCTAGCTCTTAACCCTAGCTCTTAACCCTAAACCTAACCCTAGCTCCTAACCCTAAACCTAACCCAAGCTCCTAACCCTTAACATCATTCTAACCCTAACACTAATTCTAACCCTAACCCTAATTCTAATCCTAACACTAATTCTAACCTTAACCCTAAACCTACTAGAAATGGCATTTGACCTTGTGGGGATGAACAAAATATCCCCAGCTGGTCAAATGTTTGTTCGTTTACTATTCTGGTCCCCACAAGTATAGTTAAACACACACACACACACACACACACACACACACACACACACACACACACACACACACACACACACACACACACACACACACACACACACACACACACACACACACACACACACACACACACACACACAAACACACACGTCATAGCATACGTCACTGCAACCCCTTGTTATTATACACACACACAAACACACAGGTATTCAATGGTCTGTAAAATTACCCCTAGATTCACTACCAACATAAACACTGTGGCCCATTGAGAGATTCTCTATGTCACACAAAGATCTTTTCCACGTTGTCCATGAGAAGGTAGGAACAATTTACTCAGGCCTAAAGTAAATATTCAACGCAGTCGGCATCTGTAATATGCCAATCTCCTTTTCAGTTAAATGCTGTATTGGAAATAGCCTAATAATATTAAGTGTGTCTGTCTGTCCGTCCATCACTCACGGTTGGTTCCCACGGCGATGAAGGCTGCGGCACTGAAGAAGAAGACGAAGATGATGTCACAGCGGAAGAGGAACCATCGCAACGTGGAGAGGTAGTGGAACCATATGGCCGTGTGGGTGTTCATGGCCTTGTGGAACAACGTCTCAAAGTAGCACTGACGTCCAAACGCACGGATGGTCCACAGACCCTTTAGAGAGATGATGAGGTGAGAGAAGATAGGGCTTCGGGCTGGGACGAGGGGAAAGACAGAAAGAGAGATATTAAGAGAGGGAGCAGAGGAAGAAACAATTAGAGCAAAAATGGAGAGAGATAAAGAGGGGAGGCAAGTAGAGAGAAATGGAGGGAGAGAGAGAGGAATGAAGGGAGAGAGGTTGGAATGGAGGGAGAGCAGTTGGAATGGAGGGAGAGAGGGTGGAATGGAGGGAGAGAGGGAGGAATGGAGGGAGAGAGAGTGGAATGGAGGGAGAGAGGGTGGAATGGAGGGAGAGAGGGTGGAATGGAGGGAGAGAGGGTAGAATGGAGGGAGAGAGGGTGGAATGAAGGGAGAGAGGGTGGAATGAAGGGAGAGAGGGTGGAATGAAGGGAGAGAGGGTGGAATGGAGGGAGAGAGGGTGGAATGGAGGGAGAGAGGGTGGAATGAAGGGAGAGAGGGTGGAATGGAGGAGAGAGGGTGGAATGGAGGGAGAGAGGGTGGCATGAAGGGAGAGAGGGTGGAATGAAGGAAGAGAGGGTGGAATGAAGGGAGAGAGGGTGGAATGAAGGGAGAGAGGGTGGAATGGAGGGAGAGAGGGTAGAATGGAGGGAGAGAGGGTGGAATGAAGGGAGAGAGGGTGGAATGAAGGGAGAGAGGGTGGAATGAAGGGAGAGAGGGTGGAATGGAGGGAGAGAGGGTGGAATGGAGGGAGAGAGGGTGGAATGAAGGGAGAGAGGGTGGAATGGAGGGAGAGAGGGTGGAATGGAGGGAGAGAGGGTGGAATGAAGGGAGAGAGGGTGGAATGAAGGAAGAGAGGGTGGAATGAAGGGAGAGAGGGTGGAATGGAGGGAGAGAGGGTAGAATGGAGGGAGGTAGGGTAGAAAGGGGGGAGAGAAGAGAAACACAGAAGCATTAGTAAATCACTCACAGGATGTCCGACATAACATCTAGGTACTTCTTGACCAAAATGTACATAGCTAATGGGTGATGTCAACTTGTTGATGGAATTTAAATTCACATCCTGGCCCCAACCCTGATTTACAGTACGCCACTTAAGTCAGGTGGTGTGATAGGAAATACCAACCACCCAAGCCAAAGACTGTTCTCTCTGCTTCCTCAAGGCAAGCGGTACTGGTGCATCAAATCTGACACCAACATACTCCGGAACCGCTTCTATCTCCATGCAATAAGACCGTTAACTCACAGGACCCTACACACTACTCACACTGTTACTCCAACCTACATACAAACACTCACATAATTTGCTCACACACACACATAATATGCACATACATTTATAGTGACTCTACACCCACTCACATACAATCATCATATACGCTGCTGCTACTCTGTTTATCATATATCCTGATACCTAGTCACCTTACCCCTCTACATATCTACCTCGATCGATCCAGTATCCCTGCACATTGTAAATATGGTACTGGAACTGACCCTGTATATAGTATGTCGACTTACTTTATTGTGTTTTTCTTATTTATTAATGTTATATCCTGTGTGTTTCTGTTCTACCTTGTTAATTTTACTACATTGATATTGATTACTGCATTGTTGGGTTTAGATCTTGTAAGAAAGGCATGTACTTGAGCCTGTGACATTAAAACTGTCAAACATCGGAGTTTGTTGTTTCAGAAGGACATTGTTATGTGAGGAGTTGAAGAAATATAAAATAGAAGTGCACCAGACAGTATCACAACAATAGAGAGTATATTTTCTCAGGCCACCGTAAAACCAAGTCTCTCTTGTTGTGAGATGAACCGTGATGTTTGTCTCTTACTACAGTCGGACACACAGAGAGACAGACAGGAAAATGAATGAAAGGAAGGAAGAAATAAACCTGACAGTTTATCTACTCTGATCACAAGCAGGTGAGTGAAACTCTCTCTCTAAGGGGTATTATATTCATTTAGGTGGATTTATATGGATCTTTAAGGTCTCTGCACCAATAAAGGACAAATATAGAACAAGAGCAACATACTACAACAAGAGAGTGCGTGTGTTTTGGCCTGTTGAGGACAGTGTGTGTGTTTTGGCCTGTTGAGGACAATGTGTGTGTTTAGGCTTGTTGAGGACAGTGTGTGTGTTTTGGCCTGTTGAGGACAGTGTGTGTGCTTTGTCCAGGGGGGAACAGTGATAGAGAAGGTATGTGTTTTGTCCAGTCGTGTGTGTTTTGTCCGGTGAGGAACAGTGTTAGAGTGATGCCAGGATGGAGCCAGAGGAAATCCCTGATCGGATTTTCACGCTGACCCCTCCGTGGCTGCAGAAAGGCCTTGTGGCCATCTGTGACACACACACAGAATGACAGGATCAGGAGTGGAGTCAGAATGTCCCGAGTCCCAACACAGATACACACCTTTCTCTCACTATTTCAAACCAACACTTTGGTACAAGTAAGTTACGGGGAATGCATGGAATGTTTGCAGAATGTTGGGAATTGTTGTGGTGAGGGAGAACTCAAGCAATAGTACCATTATGTATCATATCCCCTATCCAGTCATGTCAGATCAGTGGTTACTCCAAGGCAAGAGGAAGTATCCAATTGTGAAAGGACCACCACTTTCCATCTAACTAAAGGATCCGAGGACAGATTTAGGCATCCGAAGACACCACCCATCCATTATTTTCAAATCAAATCAAAGTTTATTGGTTGTGTATGGGGTTATGGGATCTAAAATCTGATTGGACGAGAGCTGACCTCCCACTCCGTTATGTCCCACTTCCCCTCCAGCGGACCTCGCCCCTCTGTGCATCCTCTCCGGCCTCCACCCTCTCCTCCCTCAATTCTCTTCTCCCTCCATCCTGCCTTCTTTTATATCCCTTACTTTCTTTGACTCCCTGCCCGGTACAATGTAACTTCTGGAGTTGTTCAAAAAGTGAAAAGTCTGTTCACCTTTCTCGACAGTCGAGATAAATCAAGCACACCTCCTGTATTTGAAAATTCCCCAGCCCCATCCAATACCCCTACCAGTCTCACCCTCAGCTTCTAGTTGTTTCAGCTGTTGTCCGGTACGCAGGAAGTACTTCCTCAGGACCACGAATATGACGGCCAATGGGATCGCGGCGATGAAGATGTACGGCCGCATGATGGACACAGTGAAGATTGCTCCCAACACGATCAGAGTTAACTAGAGGGAAAGAATATGAATAATATAAAATATAGAGCTTTTCATGAAATCAAAAAAAAACAAAAAAGAAAACCCTCAAAACAATAAAAGACAGAGAGAGATAGATTATAATAGATAATGGGAGAGAATTTATTTGAGAGAGAATGAGACTGACAGAGCAGCCAGTCACCCACCTGGATGACAGACAGACAGACAGACAGACAGACAGACAGACAGACAGACAGACAGACAGACAGACAGACAGACAGACAGAGACAGACAGAGCAGCCAGTCACCTACCTGGATGAGGTCAAACAGTACAAGAGGAAGCATGTCATCGATGGTGGCCATGTCTTTAGTGAACCTGTTCATGATCCGACCTACAGGGCAGAAAAACACACACATGGAATTGACAGCTGCTGAAAGTTAGAGGCATCGACTGGTGGCGGTCGTACTGACTAACTGACTGATGTACAGGCTGTGAGATTACACAGACAATTGACTGATAAATTAGACATGTATCCTGTGTTCAGATACAGTACCGGTAGATGCATGTACATATGTATCTCTAGCTGATACATAATCCTTGGTTAAGCCAGGGGTTTCAGCAGTGGGCCTCACCTGTTTTCATAGTGTTGAGTACAGCCATGGGGGCCCTGAGCACAGCAGTGAGCATCTGTTCATGCAGCCTCTTGGACACGGTCAGTAAGGTGTGGACCAGTGGCAGGCCTCTGAAGAACCCCAGCGCCAGAACGCTCTCCGACGTCGCCACGTAGATGTAGATGATGTAATAGGCGCTGGTTGGCGTGACGATGACTGACTGTTGGACGGCAGGTGACGAGGCGTTGGAGTGTTGTTGGTCTACGTAGTTAGGCGCCGATGGGTTGGCCTCCTCTGTCCAGATCTTACTGAGAGGGAAAGAAGAGAGTACAATGGTTACAACAGTATCTGAATCGTGTTTTCTTCAAAATATATATATTTTGAACTGCTCTTTTGATTGAGTACTTTGCGTTTAGTGGTTTACATGTGATCAGGCTGATCTGAGCTGTTTACATGTACAACGCACAACGTATCACCGGGGGCAAACTACCTGCCCTCCAGGACACCTACACCACCCGATGTCACAGGAAGGCCATAAAGATCATCAAGGACAACAACCACCCGAGCCACTGCCTGTTCACCCCGCTATCATCCAGAAGGCGAGGTCAGTACAGGTGCATCAAAGCTGGGACCGAGAGACTGAAAAACAGCTTCTATCTCAAGGCCATCAGACTGTTAAACAGCCATCACTAACATTGAGTGGTTTCTGCCAACAAACTGACTCAAATCTCTATCCACTTTAATAATGAAAAATTGGATGTAATAAATGTTTTACTAGTCATTTAAACAATGCCACTGTATATAATGTTTACATACCCTACGTTACTCATCTCATATGTATATACTGTACTCTATACCATCTACTGCATCTTGCCTATGCGGTTCGGCCATCGTTCATCCATATATTTTTATGTACTTATTCTTATTCATTCCTTTACACATGTGTGTATAAGGTAGTTGTTGTGAAATTGTTAGATTACTTGTTAGATTTTACTGCATGGTCGGAACTAGAAGCACAAGCATTTTGCTACACTCCCACAATGTTATAAATCTGTGTATGTGACAAATAAGATTTGAATTTGACATGTTATTACGCTGATCTAAGCTGTTTACATGTGATCAGCCTGATCTAAGTTGTTTATACGTTATCACGCTGTTCTGAGCTGTTTACACGTGATCAGGCTGATCTGAGCTGTTTACACGTGATCACGCTGTTCTGAGCTGTTTACACGTGATCAGGCTGATCTGAGCTGTTTACATGTGATCAGGCTGATCTGAGCTGTTTACACGTGATCAGGCTGATCTGAGCTGTTTACACGTGATCAGGCTGATCTGGGTTTCTTTTAGTGGATACTACTTGTTTACCATTGTAGGCTGATCATCCTAGTTCCTTGTGATGAATATTATAGCACATGTGAAAACAAACACGTACTTACTCTGTGATAAGAAATATCCCCAGGACAGAGCCAGCAACCTACAGCACACAATAAACACAGTTAGACTGAGGGTGGCAACAGCATATGCATTGAAATAATACTGTCAATAAATGAAATTATGACCCAACAGGGACCCTCTAGTCTAGCGCACCCAGACATCAGTCCACATTCTTGTTCAAGAATCTGGAAACGTCCAGAAATGCTGGAGTTGAGTTTAGGGATTCTCTAATACAGTATCGTTATGGGTTAATTGTCAGATTCTCCCTACGAGAGGTGGGTGTAGAGTCAGGCGCAGGAGAGTAAAAATTGCAAGAAGGGCGTTTAGTCCATCAAAAGAACAGGCACAGGACCACAACAACAGCCACTAAAAAAAACAGGAATGCAGTCCAGTAGAACACGGAGGAAACCACTCCTCTAACTAAACTAACGTGTAGGAAACAGTAAAACACCTGTTCAACAGACAAACAAAACGCAACCCCAAACCAATGACAGATACACAAACAATCCCGCACAAAACGTAGAGGGTAGGGCGAGAATAAATACCCCACTGATTAACCTAAACTAGACACAGGGGCGGCAGGTGGCCTAGTGGTTAGAGCATTGGACTAGTAACCGAAAGGTTGCAAGTTCGAATCCCACAAGGTACAAAACTGTCGTTCTGCCCCTGAACAAGGCAGTTAACTCACTGTTCCTATTGTGATGTGGTTAGATGAAAACACTGGCATTTTGCGATGGGTGGCTGACACCAAGACGCGCGTTGACAGCAGAAGCATACATTTGTGCCTAATGACAATCGCCAAAGGCTGGAAATATGGAAATATGTTGCGAGTGGATGAACTTGCACGGGTAACCTAGTAAAGGAGCCCTTCGAAGTGATTGTTTTACAATCAGATGAAAACATCATGACTGGTTGTGTTAATGCCACAATAAAAGACAATAGATATTAAAAGTTAAATGACAAATTATGACTAGACCCAGAGAGATCCTATTAAATTAATAGTGATTCTACACGTAATTCTATAATGAGGCCAATAAAAAACATGGTGCACATATAGGAGGTTCTGGACTGGGAAGAAATTAACCCCTGGTTAATATAGACTCTGTCCTCTAATAAAGTGTTGTTATCGGTTAATATAGACTCTGTCCTCTAATACAGTGTTGTTATCGGTTAATATAGACTCTGTCCTCTAATAAAGTGTTGTTATCGGTTAATATAGCATCTGTCCTCTAATACAGTGTTGTTATCGGTTAATATAGACTCTGTCCTCTAATAAAGTGTTGTTATCGGTTAATATAGACTCTGTCCTCTAATAAAGTGTTGTTATCGGTTAATATAGCATCTGTCCTCTAATACAGTGTTGTTATCGGTTAATATAGACTCTGTCCTCTAATAAAGTGTTGTTATTGGTTAATATAGACTCTGTCCTCTAATACAGTGTTGTTATCGGTTAATATAGCATCTGTGCTCTAATACAGTGTTGTTATCGGTTAATATAGACTCTGTCCTCTAATACAGTGTTGTTATCGGTTAATATAGACTCTGTCCTCTAATACAGTGTTGATATCGGTTAATATAGACTCTGTCCTCTAATAAAGTGTTGTTATTGGTTAATATAGACTCTGTCCTCTAATACAGTGTTGTTATCGGTTAATATAGCATCTGTGCTCTAATACAGTGTTGTTATCGGTTAATATAGACTCTGTCCTCTAATACAGTGTTGTTATCGGTTAATATAGACTCTGTCCTCTAATTCAGTGTTGATATCGGTTAATATAGACTCTGTCCTCTAATAAAGTGTTGTTATCGGTTAATATAGACTCTGTCCTCTAATACAGTGTTGTTATCGGTTAATATTGCATCTGTCCTCTAATACAGTGTTGTTATCAGTTAATATAGACTCTGTCCTCTAATACAGTGTTGTTATCGATTAATATAGACTCTGTCCTCTAATACAGTGTTGTTATCGGTTAATATAGCATCTGTCCTCTAATACAGTGTTGATATCGGTTAATATAGACTCTGTCCTCTAATAAAGTGTTGTTATTGGTTAATATAGACTCTGTCCTCTAATAAAGTGTTGTTATCGGTTAATATAGCATCTGTCCTCTAATACAGTGTTGTTATCGGTTAATATAGACTCTGTCCTCTAATAAAGTGTTGTTATCGGTTAATATAGACTCTGTCCTCTAATAAAGTGTTGTTATCGGTTAATATAGCATCTGTCCTCTAATACAGTGTTGTTATCGGTTAATATAGACTCTGTCCTCTAATAAAGTGTTGTTATTGGTTAATATAGACTCTGTCCTCTAATACAGTGTTGTTATCGGTTAATATAGCATCTGTGCTCTAATACAGTGTTGTTATCGGTTAATATAGACTCTGTCCTCTAATACAGTGTTGTTATCGGTTAATATAGACTCTGTCCTCTAATACAGTGTTGATATCGGTTAATATAGACTCTGTCCTCTAATAAAGTGTTGTTATTGGTTAATATAGACTCTGTCCTCTAATACAGTGTTGTTATCGGTTAATATAGCATCTGTGCTCTAATACAGTGTTGTTATCGGTTAATATAGACTCTGTCCTCTAATACAGTGTTGTTATCGGTTAATATAGACTCTGTCCTCTAATAAAGTGTTGTTATCGGTTAATATAGACTCTGTCCTCTAATAAAGTGTTGTTATCGGTTAATATAGACTCTGTCCTCTAATACAGTGTTGTTATCGGTTAATATTGCATCTGTCCTCTAATACAGTGTTGTTATCAGTTAATATAGACTCTGTCCTCTAATACAGTGTTGTTATCGATTAATATAGACTCTGTCCTCTAATACAGTGTTGTTATCGGTTAATATAGCATCTGTCCTCTAATACAGTGTTGTTATCGGTTAATATAGACTCTGTCCTCTAATACAGTGTTGTTATCGATTAATATAGACTCTGTCCTCTAATACAGTGCTGTTATTGTTTATTATAGAATCTCTACCGCAGGGATGGGCAACTTTGATGGGGATGGGTGCCACAAAGAATTTGAATTCATCATTGAAAATAAGAATTTTTTCTTAACTGACTTGACAAGAAAAATAAAGTAAAAATAAATAAAAATGAGAGGCCGCAATTGCTCGCTGGTCTGCGAGCATCATGAGGCCCCTGACCGGTAATTCTACCATGAACAAGTTTAGATAGCTCGCTAAACTAACTTTGCAATCTAAAAAATGCTAGCTGACATGTGATAACTGACTGACTATCAGTGACTGAAATAACAAGAGAAAAACTGCTGATGCACAACCACATTTTGAAATTTACCTTGTGTATTCTACTATTCTAACTCACAACATTAAGTTAAGACCCAGACTGAGTTCCACCCTAAAAGAAAAAAAAATATTGATCCAAGGGCCTTGAAAAGCGGGGCCACAGACCACATGTGGCTCGCGGGCAGCCAGTTGCCTATCCTTGCTCTACAGTATCTCCGAGTCAGGGATCATCTAAAGCTATCATTACCTCGAGAGCGAAGATGATGAAGATGAAGATGAGGACGTAGACCAGGTTCCTGTTGGTGAAGATGTAACGCAGATAGGTGTTCCACGACGTTGTCTCAAACACGTTCTCACGCTCATCTGCAAAGCATTGCTACAAACAGACAAAAGAGATACGTCAAATTAAATACTAAAGCCTAGCTGTCTTTGTGTTTTTGTCTTCAAACGTTTATGTTCAAACTTTACTTTGGAAAAGGTGGTTCAAACACTGGTGAACATTCTATGACGTCCCTTTGGCAACTCCTTGATCCTAACCATAACCTCCATGTGCTCTTAAAGACCTGCAACTACAGGGGAAAACGTCCAAGCTGCTGCCTTCACTCAACCTACCTCCATGTCCTCCTCATCCACATCCTCACTGATGTCATAAACACTATCTTTGGACAGGCGTCGTGCGTAGATGTCCAGCTCCGAGGCCAGCTCGCACTGCGGCGTGACGGACAGCTTCTTCCTGAAGGATGTCTGGAGCTGCTCCCTCCTGCCCTGCCCCTGTGCGTTGGTGATGAACTGCAGCACAGACTGGCGCCGCTGCCCGCTCAGGTGCTGCAGACCGTCATGGTACAGGTTCCCCCGAGGCAGCGACTCTTCCACCTATAATCAAATAAAATTAAAGTTAGATTTTTTTGTATATATTTTGCCTTTATTTAACCAGGTAAGTCATTGAGAACACATTCTCATTAACAACGACCTGAGTTTATTTGTCATTTGAACAGGATACAGCAAAGTAGTGTAAACACGTTTACATACAAGCTCTGTGTCAAACAGTGTAACAGCTATAAAACACAATAAGACCAACTTCAATTGTCACGTGCCCCAAATTCAACAGGTGTAGACTTTACAGTGAAGTGCTTACTTATGAGCCCCTAACCAACAATGCAGAGTTAAAAGTATGCCACAATTGTGTTCAATAAAAAAGGAAATAGTAACACAAAAACAATAAAGAGGCTATATACAAAGACTACCAGTACCAAGTCAGTGTGCCGGGGTACGAGGTAGTAGAGATAATGAAGGTAATACAGTATGTATGCATGGGTAGGGGTAAAAGTGACTAGGCAATCAGGATATATAATAAACAGAGTAGCAGCAGCGTATATGAAGTGTGAAAGTGTGTCTATGTGTGAGTGTGCATGTGTGTGGTGTCATGACGTTGCCCTCTTTGGGTGTGGCGAGCCCCATCCCCCTCTCCCTGCCTCCACCTTTCCTCCTTCAACTATGCTGCTGTGGTCAGAGAGACGTCGTAAATTCCTGAGGATCTCCTCATGGAAACACAGTATAGAGAGAGTAAATTTTCATAGAGAACAGGGGAATGTCTTCCACCTCACAGAACTCGAGGTCCGAACAAATTTCATGTTCCGGAGAAAGTATAGAAGATCGGTGAAGAATCCAGCTACTAACTGGTCCATTTGTTACAACTTGGGGAAGCTCATGGGAGACGGTGTGGCCACATTACCATAACACTGTTTATATAATGTAATTGTTGTATAAGATGAATGAGTGAGTATGATACTGTTTTCACAATTTTACAATGTGATTTTGGACTGTTTAATGAAGGAAAACTCAAAAGGGGAATTGGAGTTCAGAGGACCGCCCCTGAGCCCAGTTAGGGTCAAGCGTCCTGGGACAGCGCTTTTCTGCAATTCCGGATAAAACCCAACTTTGAGAAATTATCACCAGACCATGTTTTTCTCCATTTGGAGAGGACAAAGGTTGTAGACCATTGCTGAATCTTTTAATCATACCACGTGGTTAAACTCTTAGACTATAGATACCGACAGAATAAGAACGTGTCTTTGATATGAATTACTAGTCTGCAGTTTGGAATTCGGTATCATTGAACGCGAAGAACGACAACCACCAAAACATCCATTCTATAACAATCCCCTCTAACCAATAACTATCCAATAACTATCCCCTCTATCCAATAACTATAACTATCCCCTCTAACCGAGAGAGGGGAGAGAGAGAGAGAGAGAGCGAGGGGAGAGAGAGAGAGAGAGAGAGAGAGAGAGAGAGAGAGAGGGGACGAAACTCTCCAAAAGAAACAAACTTTTCACCAGCGATCAAGATCGACACACTGAGCGTAAAATATATATATATATTGATTGCAATTGTTCCCGAATGAGTGAGCGTTCATGTGTAAAGGATTAGCATTTCATTTGTTATAATTATTAACTCTGTAGTGACTTCTTAGTCGACCCCCACTTCCCTTTTGTCTAACAAGCCGCCATGCCGGTTTATCCCACTAGGGCACATTCTCCTATCATTTCTTGTAACCATATCTACTTTGTTGTTTTGTTTATGCATTTCTGTGAATTACTTAGTTAGTAATAAATAAATGATTTAAGACAATTGATGTATGGATGACTCATAGTAAAGACTGAGTTCGTGCAGATAACCAACAATTTACGACATTTGGAATGAGACTAACGTGAGGTAAAGTAAATGATTAATTAATTTGAAGACTAATTGATCAGATAAAATATCTGAAAGGTTATTTTGGGAAATTATAACTTTGTAATCTGAATATTTTTCCTTGGTGCCCCGACTTCCTAGTTAATCACAGTTACATGATTAATCAGTTGATCGCGTAATACTAATTACAGAGAATCTTTGATAAAAACTATAAGTCTTCAATTTAATGATAGTAAAGACACGACAGTTGTGCCAAGATGCATGGTAGTGAGCGTATGTCTTCTGTGTGTGTGAGCATATGTAGTGTGTGTGTGTTGGAGTGTCAGTATAGCATGTGTGAGTGTGTGAGTAGAGTCTAGTGAGAGTGCATAGAGCCAGTGCAAAACAATTAAGATAAATAAATAAATAATAAGGGAGGCGAGGGGGGGTTCAACGTAAATTATCCGGGTAACCATTTGAATCACTATTATGGCTTGGGGTTAGTAGCTGTTCAGGTGCCTTTTGGTCCCAGACTTCACATGCTGGTATCGTTTGCCGTGTGGTAGCAGAGAGAACAGTCTATGATGCTCGGAGTCTTTGACAATCTTTAGGGCCTTCCTCTGACACCACCTGGTATAGAGGTCCTGGATGGCAGGGAGTTTGGCCCAGTGATGTATTGGTCGGTACGCACTACCCTCTGTAGAGCTTTGTGGATGCCGAGCAGTTACCGTACCAAGCAGTGACGCAGCCAGTCAAGATGCTCTCAATGGTGCAGCTGTAGAACTTTTTGAGGATCTGAGGGCCTATGTCAAATCTTTTCATCCTCCCGAGGAGGAAGAGGCGTTTTTTTCGTGCCCTCTTCACGACTGTGTTGGTGTATTTGGACCATGATAGGTCCTTAGTGATGTGGACACCAAGGAACTTGAAACTCAGGAGGGGACTAAGCACGCACCTCTAAGGGCCCCCCGTGTTGAGGGTCAGCGTGGTGGATGTGTTGTTGCTTACCCTCACCACCTGGGAATGGCCTTACAGGAAGTCCAGGGTCCAGTTGCAGAGGGAAGTGTTCAGTCCCAGGGTGCTTAGCTTAGTGATGCGCTTGGAGGGTACTATGGTGTTGAACGCTGATCTGTAGTCAACAAACAGTATTTTCACATATGTGTTGCTTTTGTCCAGGTGGGAAAGGGCAGTGTGGATCTGTAGGGGCGGTATTCAAATTGGAGTGGGTCCAGGTTTTCTGGGATGATGGTGTTGATGTGAGCTTGACCAGCCTTTCAAAGCATTTCATGGCTACAGATGTGAGTGCTACAGGCGGTAGTCATTTAGTCAGATTACCTTGGGTGTTCTTCGGCACAGGGACTATGGTGATTTACTTAAAACATGTAGGTTTTAGAGACTGGCCAGATAGTGGTTGAAAATGTCAGTGAAGACACTTGCCAGTGCATGCTCCGAGCACACATCCTGGTAATCCATCTGGTGCTGCGGCCTTGTGAATGTTAACCTGCTCAAAGGTCTTACTCACATCGGCTATGGAGAGCGTGATCACACAGACATCCAGAACAGCTGGTGCTCTCACTCATGTTTCAGTGTTGCTTCCATCAGAGGGGGCATAGAAGGCATTTAGCTCGTCTGGTAGGCTTGCGTCACTGGGCAGCTCTGGGCTGGGTTTCCCTTTGTAATCCGTGATAATTTTCAAGCCCTACCATATACGATGAGAATCAGAGCCGGTGTAGTAAGATTCGGTCTTAGTCCTGTATTGATGCTTTGCCTGTTTGATGGTTTGCCTCCTCTGACGAGGAGGAGTAGTAAGGATCGGAGGACCAATGCGCAGCTTGGTACGTGTTCATGCTCTTTATTAAAACAAGCATGTGAAACGACAAGTGAAATAACCAACTGAAACAGTTCCGTGTGGAACACACAGACACAGAAAATAAACACCAACGAAACACAAGTGGGAAAAGGCTACCTAAGTATGATTCTCAATCAGAGACAACTAACGACACCTGCCTCTGATTGAGAATCATACCAGGCCAAATGCAAACACAACATAGAAAACGGAACATAGACAAACCCGCCCAACTCACACCCTGACCATACTAAAACAAAGACATAACAAAGGAACTAAGGTCAGAACGTGACACTTAGTGCCAGAATCGGTTTGTGGTGGTACATAGACAGCTATGAAAAATACATATAAAATCTATCTTGGTAAATGGTATGGTCTATAGAGCATCATGAGGTATACTAACTCAGGCGAGCAGAACCTCGAGACTTCCTTAATATTAGAGATCGCACTCCAACTGTTGTTAATAAAGAGACACCCTCCACTGACCTTACCGAACTCTAAGAGCACTATGTAAATAAAAAATAGAAAAGCACCCTCACCTGATCATCCTCGGGCACCACAGAGAACTTCCTCTCCGACAGCTCCCGCACGCCATCCTCGATGGTAGTGGACCCTGGGGTTGGAGCCTGGCTGTTTTGGGGCCCAGTACCGATGAAGGAGAACTTACGTGCCGTTGCTAATGGATTTAAGATTATCGACTGTTTACGTTTCTCCACCACTGTGAGACCGTCGCCCCCGGCGATGGTGATGCCTTGAGGTCCCGTGTTGCCGTTGATGACCGAAGGCGGGGGCTGGCGGAAGGACTGGCGGATGGGCTCGTGGCCACGGAGGACAGCGGATTCGTCGATGGAGACACGTCGGAGGGTCTCAGTGAGGATGGAGCTGCGGCGTTCGGCTTTGATGTTGTCGTAGGCCTCCAGGCCCAGGAGCAGGGAGCTGAAGTCTGGTCTCTTGGCCTGCAGCTGGGAGAAGGAGCCGTAGAAGTAACACACTCCGTTGTGAAGCAGAAGGATCTTGTCTGCTCTCTTAAGGTGGTCCAGCTTACTAGTGACCACGATACGAGTCTTGGAGGACATCAGTTTACACAGACACCTGGCAAGAGAAAATACGTGTATCCTTTGTTTAGTTTATCAACCTTTACTTTAACAGACAGGCATGAAGTGACCTTTGGAAAACATGTAGTTTCTTAGGAACGCGAAGAGATTCACATTGTAAAAAAAGTTTCACATTGCTGTTCAATCATGTGCTTGCCCTCATTTCTGAGAGGAAAGATGCTGATAACACAAATGTCTGAAAATTAGATCAAAGTTCATGAATGTCAGGCACAAAGTTACATTTCTGCAAAAAGCCCACACCTCACCACCTAACCCAATTGCTCAATAGGTCAAAGACTACAAGACCATGATCTTAATCTTCTCTCTTCACCTAAACCATTTACCCAGCCCATCCCCCACCCTCATCTCCCAGACTCAGCCCATCCCCCACCCTCATCTCCCAGCCTACCCCCCAACCTCATCTCTCAGACCCCAGCCCATCCCCCACCCTCATCTCCCAGACCCAGCCCATCCCCCACCCTCATCTCCCAGACCGCAGCCTACCCCCCAACCTCATCTCTCAGACCCCAGCCCATCCCCCACCCTCATCTCCCAGACTCAGCCCATCCCCCACCCTCATCTCCCAGACGCAGCCTACCCCTACCCTCATCTCCCAGACTACCCCCACCCTCATCCCCACCCCCCACCCTCACCTCCCAAACCCCAGCCCATCCCCCAACCTCATCTCCCAGACCCCAGCCCAAACCCCACCTCATCTCCCAGACTACCCCCGACACTCATCTCCCACCCCTCACCCTCACCTCCCAGACCCCAGCCCACCCCCACCCTCATCTCCCAGACTACCCCCCACCCTCATCTCCCACCCCCCACCCTCACCTCCCAGACCCCAGCCCATCCCCCAACCTCATCTCCTAGACCCCAGCCCATCCCCCAACCTCATCTTCCAGACCCTCGCCCATATGAAAGCTTCAGTGTTGAGCCACAGACAGACCTCTCAAAGATCTCTTTCTCCGTCACAATGTCCAGGTGGGTGAAAGGCGAATCCAACAGGTAGAGGTCAGCATCCTTGTACACGGCTCTGTAAAAGCACACACAAACACACACACACACACACACACACACACACACACACACACACACACACACACACACACACACACACACACACACACACACACACACACACACACACACACACACACACACACACACACACACATAGAGATGCACACTCATACACAGATACACAGAGATGCACAAACACAAATATAATTGGAAGTAAGTAATAAATCAAACAGGCATCTAATTAGGAAGTCAAGTCCTAGTGCGATTCAATTCAGTTTAAGTGATACATCTGGCCAAACTGGCAGTGATGCTCTCAGTTAAGTGGGAGCAAATGGATACCGGGACAATAAAACCAATAAATAATGCATATGTTCAGAATGTTGGACTCGACATAGAGATTTAATGGGAGTAAAAAAAAGTCTGCAGAAGCACCAGAAATATTAGATCATAAAACACTACAGTTATAGGAGCCGAACCCGAATACCCGAGACTCGAGCGAGCCTGGGTCCAAAATTCTAACTTTTTGCCAGGGTCCTGGTCAGGTCCTGTTTGATTGTCATCGAGTCTCGGGTCTATGTAGCTACAGCTGATAGACACGAAGTGGATCCGACCAGGGTTCTGCATATATTACTTATAAAGCCCTTTTTACATCAACAGATTTCACAAAGTACATATATAGAAACGCAACTTAAAACCCCAAACAGCAAGCAATGCAGATGTAGAAGCATGCCTAGAGCATATTAAGTTTACGCTAATAAGGTTCATTTATTGACTTATAGAAGGCCTAGCCAAAATATAAAGGACTATTCGTTAACCAGAAGAGCAATTTGACTGATAAACATATTTTTTTGGTCACTCGGTCCAATCGGGTCTGTTCTGGGTCTGGTTGTTGTTGGGTCCATTCAGGTTCGGGTCTGAGAGTACCGGGTCTGTTCAGGTCTCACTTTTTGGACCCGAGAAGACCTCTAAGCTGAACGAACAGTCAGATGAAAGCATTGATACTGTAGTAATCATCTTTTTCATGGGGCATTATGACCAGGAATCACTATCCATACACTGTCCCATACCTTTAACGAGTCTCAACGAGTCATGACTTCAAAAAATCAACCACAGTGTTTTGCCGAGTAGATCATAGAATGAGTGACTCAACATATTGTGGGTCTTTTATAATGAACGGGGGAGATTTAATGAATGAATGTTGCCATGGTGACAGACGGTGAAAGGTGCTGGGGGTGAGTGATGCATGCTAAAAGACAGGTGTGTGCCTATAGGTACCTACCTGGCCAGACCTATCCTTGCCCTCTGACCTCCACTAAGGGTCACCCCTCCCTCCATAAGGGGGGTCTTGTCTTTCTCCGGCAGCAGGGCCAGATCCTGAGGCGAGAGCAGCGAGGGTTTAGATACATGTTTGAAATGCACACACACAAATCAAAAGCTGAAATATGAAATGTAGGGAAGTAGGGACATCATAGCCCTACTAAATGTAGGGGAGTAGGGACATCATAGCCCTACTAAATGTAGGGAGTAGGGACATCATAGCCCTACTAAATGTAGTGGAGTAGGGACATCATAGCCCTACTAAATGTAGTGGAGTAGGGACATCATAGCCCTACTAAATGTAGGGGAGTAGGGACATCATAGCCCTACTAAATGTAGGGGAGTAGGGACATCATAGCCCTACTAAATGTAGGGGAGTAGGGACATCATAGCCCTACTAAATGTAATGGAGTAGGGACATCATAGCCCTACTAAATGTAGGGGAGTAGGGACATCATAGCCCTACTAAATGTAGGGAGTAGGGACATCATAGCCCTACTAAATGTAGGGGAGTAGGGACATCATAGCCCTACTAAATGTAGGGGAGTAGGGACATCATAGCCCTACTAAATGTAGGGGAGTAGGGACATCATAGCCCTACTAAATGTAGGGGAGTAGGGACATCATAGCCCTACTAAATGTAGGGGAGTAGGGACATCATAGCCCTACTAAATGTAGTGGAGTAGGGACATCATAGCCCTACTAAATGTAGTGGAGTAGGGACATCATAGCCCTACTAAATGTAGGGGAGTAGGGACATCATAGCCCTACTAAATGTAGGGGAGTAGGGACATCATAGCCCTACTAAATGTAGTGGAGTAGGGACATCATAGCCCTACTAAATGTAGGGGAGTAAGCACATCATAGCTCTACTAAATGTAGTGGAGTAGGGACATCATAGCACTACTAAATGTAGGGAGTAGGGACATCATAGCCCTACTAAATGTAGGGAGTAGGGACATCATAGCCCTACTAAATGTAGGGAGTAGGGACATCATAGCCCTACTAAATGTAGGGGAGTAGGGACATCATAGCCCTACTAAATGTAGGGGAGTAGGGACATCATAGCCCTACTAAATGTAGGGGAGCAGGGACATCATAGCCCTACTAAATGTAGTGGAGTAGGGACATCATAGCCCTACTAAATGTAGGGAGTAGGGACATCATAGCACTACTAAATGTAGGGAGTAGGGACATCATAGCCCTACTAAATGTAGGGAGTAGGGACATCATAGCCCTACTAAATGTAGGGGAGTAGGGACATCATAGCCCTACTAAATGTAGGGGAGTAGGGACATCATAGCCCTACTAAATGTAGTGGAGTAGGGACATCATAGCCCTACTAAATGTAGGGGAGTATGGACATCATAGCCCTACTAAATGTAGTGGAGTAGGGACATCATAGCCCTACTAAATGTAGTGGAGTAGGGACATCATAGCCCTACTAAATGTAGGGGAGTAGGGACATCATTGCCCTACTAAATGTAGGGGAGTAGGGACATCATAGCCAAAATCAAAAGTGCAATACCTTATTGTTTACATCTGTGTTAGCAGACATAACAGACTGAGATGGCAGCTAAAGAAATCTATGACTTCTGAAAGAATATTGACAACAAACTGGGCGAAGACTCAATTCAACGTCCCCTAGTGTTTCTGTCCAGTGTTTAAATGGGAAATTAAATTAACCTGTTGAAAATGTACAACTTGTTGAGTTTTGCAAATCCAATTCCTTTTCCACATTTGGATACAGCCGCAGCGTAATCAAATCACATGCCCTTAAAGCTATTTAAAAAAGCTATTTACAGTATAAGTACCAAGCTGAAAGACACAATTGTTTGATTTCAAAAGTCTAATAGCACCACATCAAAAATACCAAATCAGAAACACTGAAACATAAAAGGAGTATGAAAAACGATCACAGCTGAGGATAAATTCATTATTAACTATTTCAAACACAAACGTCTGACACACATGTACACCAACATGTAAAATAATGAATGGAGTCAGACAGTGATGGAACACAGTCTACCATCATAAAACCGCCTACCTTTTTTAATGCTACTTCCGCTGTCCAAAAGGAAGGCATTGGGAATTAAGTTAACATGTTGTTTAACACGTCTTAAAACACAGCAAGTGGAAAAAGGCACCTTGTGTGTCTCATACTGAACAAAGCCACTGCATTCGTTCCAAATGGCACCCTGTTCCCTATATAGTCCCCTTCTTTTTGAACAGTAGCCTGGTCAAAAGTAGTGCACTTTATAGGGAATAGATTGCCATTTGGAACATGTCCGCTGTTAGGCTGGAGCTGAAACCTACAAGCTAACCAAGGGCAAATGTGTCAAATCCATGGGGTTAACATGACACAGCCCACCAATGGTAGAGGTCTGGTCGTGGGACAGGCCACAATAGTCTGCAGCACAATCACAAGCCCTACTAAACACAGTCTGATTCATCTGGGCACACAGAAACAGGTGTCTCTCTTTTCTCTCTGTCTCAGAACACGTACACCAAATTGCTTTTGTCATGTTACTCACTTCGAGAGATTTCATATTCATGACTCTTCTAAAGTCGCTCAATTAACAGTGTGGATAAAGGTAGACGTTGCAGTTACATACGAGGGAATGGTCACTATCGTGAACTGTCAAAGCCATTAAATATGTTCATACAGTAGTGTTTGCTTTAAACACACTCTGATGTTGGTCAAACAGCCATTGTGTAACACACCATCCACTTTATCTGTGGCAAATCATCAATACCCCAGGGCATGAGTGGTGCCAATTGGCCACTCTAATAATTTTCACACCTTCTCAAAAGTCAAAATGTAAAACCAATGATAACTACTGTATAGTAGCTCTGCTGCCCAGAGTTTTCTGATCAGGTCATGTAGTCAGGAAAAACTCCTGATCCTAAATATATACAGAAACACAGATTGACAATGAGTGCTAGTCTAATCGACATCAATGCCTGTGTCTCTGAGCAAGCTGATATTCCGTCCCAATGACATAATGTGGTGCATCCATGGCAACGGGAGTGTCTGGGACAGTAATCCAGTGACACGGCCCCCCTGCTGAGGCAGCACTTTGAACACACTACCCAAGACTTAACAATGGGGCTCCACAAAGGGATGGGACGGCATTGTGTGTGTGTGTGTGTGTGTGTGTGTGTGTGTGTGTGTGTGTGTGTGTGTGTGTGTGTGTGTGTGTGTGTGTGTGTGTGTGTGTGTATGTGCAATTGTGTGTGTGTGTGTGTGTGTGTGCACAAACTGGAGAAATATGACACATCAACACCTCACAAAGGCTACTGGGTAGACAGTAAAGTAGAACATATGAGTCAAGGAAGAAGGAGAGAGAATTGGGTTGGGAATGAGAGAGTAGCAACAGAACAGGGGGAGGTTGAGAGAGTAGCAACAGAACAGGGGGAGGTTGAGAGAGTAGCAACAGAACAGGGGGGGGAGGTAGCAACAGAACAGGGGGAGGTTGAGAGTAGCAACAGAACAGGGGGAGGTTGAGAGAGTAGCAACAGAACAGTGGGAGGGGGGAGGTTGAGAGAGTAGCAACAGAACAGGGGAGGTTGAGAGAGTAGCAACAGAAGAGGGGAGGTTGAGAGGTAGCAACAGAACAGGGGGGTTTAGCAACAGAGGGGAGAGAGTAGCAGAACAGAACAGGGGGAGGTTTGAAACAGAACAGGGGAGAGAGCAGAACAGGGGAGGTTGAGAGAGTAGAACAGAACAGGGGAGGTTTGAGGTTGAGAGTAGCAACAGAACAGAACAGGGGGGGTTGAGAGAGTAGCAACAGAACAGGGGGAGGTTGAGAGTAGCAACAGAACAGGGGGAGGTTGAGAGTAGAAACAGAACAGGGGGAGGTTGAGAGAGTAGCAACAGAACAGGGGGAGGTTGTGAGTAACAACAGAACCGGGGGAGGTTCAGAGAGTAGCAACAGAACAGTGGGAGGTTGAGAGGGTAGCAGCAGAACAGGGGGAGGTTGAGAGTAGCAACAGAACAGGGGGAGATTGAGTTAGCAACAGCACAGGGGGAGGTTGAGAGAGTAGCAACAGAACATGGGGAGGTTGAGAGAGTAGCAACAGAGCAACAGAACAGTAGCAACAGAACAGGGGAGGTTGAGAGAGTAGCAACAGAACAGGGGAAGGTTGAGAGTAACAACAGAACAGGGGGAGGTTGAGAGTAACAAGAGAACAGGGGAGGTTGAGAGAGTAGCAACAGAACAGGGGGAGGGGGAGGCAACAGAACAGGTAGCAACAGAACAGGGGGAGGTTGAGAGAGTAGCAACAGAACAGGGGGAGGTTGAGAGAGTAGCAACAGAACAGGGGGAGGTTGAGAGAGTAGCAACAGAACAGGGGAGGTTGAGAGTAGCAACAGAACAAGCAACAGAACAGGGGGAGGTTGAGAGAGTAGCAACAGAACTGGGGGAGGTTGAGAGAGTAGCAACAGAACAGGGGGAGGTTGAGAGAGTAGCAACAGAACAGGGGGAGGTTGAGAGAGTAGCAGAACAGAACAGAACAGGGGGTTGAGGTTGAGAGAGTAGCAACAGAACAGGGGAGGTTGAGAGTAGCAACAGAACAGGGGGAGGTTGAGAGTAGAACAGGGGAGGTTGAGAGAGTAGCAACAGAACAGGGGGAGGTTGAGAGTAGCAACAGAACAGGGGAGGTTGAGAGAGTAGCAACAGAACAGAGAGGCAACAGAGGGGAGGTTGAGAGAGTAGCAACAGAACAGGGGAGGTTGGGAGGTAGCAACAGAACAGGGGGAGGTTGAGAGAGTAGCAACAGAACAGGGGAGGTTGAGAGAAGCAACAGAACTGGGGGAGGTTGAGAGTAGCAAAGAGAACAGGGGAGGTTGAGAGAGTAGCAACAGAACAGGGGGAGGTTGAGGAGTAGCAACAGAACAGGGGGAGAGTAGCAACAGAACAGGGGAGAGTTAGCAACAGAACAGGGGAGGTTGAGAGAGTAGCAACAGAACAGGGGAGGTTGAGAGAGTAGCAACAGAACAGGGGAGGTTGAGAGAGTAGCAACAGAACAGGGGAGGTTGAGAGTAGCAACAGAACAGGTTGAGAGGGGAACAGGGGAGGTTGAGAGAGTAGCAACAGAACAGGGGGAGGTTGAGGGGGAGAGTAGCAACAGAACAGGGGGGAGAGTAGCAACAGAACAGGGGGAGGTTGAGAGTAGCAACAGAACAGGGGGAGGTTGAGAGAGTAGCAACAGAACAGGGGGAGGTTGAGAGTAGCAACAGAACAGGGGGAGGTTGAGAGTAGCAACAGAACAGGGGGAGGTTGAGAGAGTAGCAACAGAACAGGGGAGGTTGAGAGAGTAGCAACAGAACAGGGGGAGGTTGAGAGAGTAGCAACAGAACAAGGGGAGGTTGAGAGAGTAGCAACAGAACAGGGGGAGGTTGAGAGGTAGCAACAGAACAGGGGGAGGTTAGCAACAGAGAGAGTAGCAACAGAACAGGGGAGGTTTGAGTAGCAACAGAACAGGGGGAGGTTGAGAGTAGCAACAGAACAGGGGGAGGTTTAGCAACAGAACAGGGGGAGGTTGAGAGTAGCAACAGAACAGGGGGAGAGAGTTAGCAACAGAACAGGGGAGGTTGAGAGTAGCAACAGAACAGGGGGGGGGAGGTTGAGAGAGTAGCAACAGAACAGAACAGGGGAGGTTGAGAGAGTAGCAACAGAACAGGGGAGGTTGAGAGTAGCAACAGAACAGGGGAGGTTGAGAGAGTAGCAACAGAACAGGGGAGGGAGGTAGCAACAGAGGGGGAGGTTGAGAGTAGCAACAGAAGCAACAGCACAGGGGGAGGTTGAGAGAGTAGCAACAGAACAGGGGGAGGTTGAGAGAGTAGCAACGGAACAGGGGGAGGTTGTGAGTAGCAACAGAACAGGGGGAGGTTGAGAGAGTAGCAACAGAACAGGGGGAGGTTGAGAGAGTAGCAACAGAACAGGGGGAGGTTGAGAGAGTAGCAACAGAACAGGGGGAGGTTGAGAGAGTAGCAACAGAACAGGGGGAGGTTGAGAGTAACAAGAGAACAGGGGAGGTTGAGAGAGTAGCAACAGAACAGGGGGAGGTTGAGAGAGTAGCAACAGAACAGGGGGAGGTTGAGAGTAGCAACAGAACAGGGGGAGGTTGAGAGAGTAGCAACAGAACTGGGGGAGGTTGAGAGAGTAGCAACAGAACAGGGGGAGGTTGAGAGTAGCAACAGAACATGGGGAGGTTGAGAGAGTAGCAACAGAACAGCAACAGGAGGAGGTTGAGAGTAGCAACAGAACAGGGGGAGGTTGAGAGTAACAAGAGGGGAGGTTGAGAGAGTAGCAACAGAACAGGGGGAGGATGAGAGAGTAGCAACAGAACAGGGGATGTTGAGAATAACAACAGAACAGGGGGAGGTTGAGAGTAACAAGAGAACAGGCGGAGGTTGAGAGAGTAGCAACAGAACTAGGGGAGGTTGAGAGAGTAGCAACAGAACAGGGGAGGTTGAGAGTAGCAACAGAGGGGAGGTTGAGAGAGTAGCAACAGAACAGGGGGAGGTTGAGAGAGTAGCAACAGAACAGGGGGAGGTTGAGAGAGTAGCAACAGAACAGGGGGAGGTTGAGAGTAGCAACAGAACATGGGGAGGTTGAGAGAGTAGCAACAGAACTGGAGGAGGTTGAGAGTAGCAACAGAACAGGGGGAGGTTGAGAGAGTAGCAACAGAACAGGGGGAGGTTGAGAGTAGCAACAGAACAAGGGGAGGTTGAGAGTAGCAACAGAACAAGGGGAGGTTGAGAGAGTAGCAACAGAACAGGGGAAGGTTGAGAATAACAACAGAACAGGGGGAGGTTGAGAGTAGCAACAGAACAGGGGGAGTTGAGAGCAACAGAACAGGGGAGGTTGAGAGTAGCAACAGAACAGGGGAGGTTGAGAGAGTAGCAACAGAACAGGGGAAGGTTGAGAATAACAACAGAACAGGGGGAGGTTGAGAGTAAAAAAACAAACAAAGCAAAAGAACAAAGCAAAGACAAAGGAAAACAGAAAAAGTAAAGAAACATCCGACACAATCACATCAAAGACCAGACCTGAGACCAAAGGAATTCTAATCACGTTAACAAACAACAAGGTTACATATTTCAGTCCAACGTACCTCCTCCAGCTGACATGCCTTGATGACAGAGGTGTAGCGGAATTCGTCGTAGGTCAGACCAAACAGGATGTTGTCACGGATGGTTCCGGGCATGATCCAGGAGGTCTGGGGGGAGAAGGAGATCCGCCCACTGTGTTTGATCTTCCCCTCTGACGGGACCAGCTCTCCCAGGATCATCATCAGCAGCGAACTCTGGGGGGAGACACAGAATTAAAGACAACAGACACAGATAAAATACAATTTTATCTCTATGGAAGACACACATTAGTGTGTGTGTTAGCTTCCAGATGCAACTTCAGGAGTCTGTTGGGACATTGGGCTGACATTTGTGGACTCCCTTAGTTGAGCATCTCTCTGGTGCCTGACAATGGAAAATAACCCTAACCTAAAGTGTCAGTTTTCACACCATTTGTTTTTGCCTGTCAACAAAAGCAGATCTATAATTTCTAGGAATACTACTTACGAGTTGGCAGGTAAAATGTGTCCGTCGCGATCAAAAAACGCATTTAGAAACAGTTTTTATCCAGAGTCTTCCACTCGCCTATGACTAACATTTTCTACCGGAAACACTTGCTTCTTTGTGTTTCCAGTGGAAAATGTCAATAGTATTCTAATCGTTGGAATGGAAGACACTATGACATAATGGGACGGGGCGGCAGGGTAGCCTAGTGGTTAGAGCGTTGGACTAGTAACCGGAAGGTTGTGAGTTCAAACCCCCGAGCTGACAAGGTACAAATCTGTCGTTCTGCCCCTGAACAGGCAGTTAACCCACTGTTCCCAGGCCGTCATTGAAAATAAGAATGTGTTCTTAACTGACTTGCCTGGTTAAATAAAGGTAAAATTAAAATTAAAAAAATGACATAATGAGATGTGAGAAATACAGGGACTGCAGTTGGCACATTTACAGAAATGTTGATTAATGTACACTGTTCGTGTCAAATCAAATCAACCCAAAAAAGTAAACTACAACGGCCCAGACCGCCTCCATCCACCCCAGTGTTCCCTGACAGACAGTGAGTGGTAGTGGTACCTTTCCAGAGCCGGTGGACCCAGCCACGGCCAGCATCTGTCCCTTCTCCAGATACAGGCTGATGTTCTTGAGGACGGGAGTAACATATAGGTTGGTGAAGAACAGCCCTACGTCACCGTTAGGGTGGCCGTTAGACTTGTTCTCCTGCTTTATCTTCTCAAACAACTCCCCGATACCCTGGAGAGGGGGAGAGAGTTGGGGGAGAAATAGAGAGAGGGAGGGAGAGAGACAGAGAGAGGGGGGAGAGGGTGAGAAAGAAAGAAAGAGAGGGTGGGAGAGAGAGAGGGTGGGAGAGAGAGAGGGTGAGAGAGAGGGTGAGAAGAAAGAGAGAGGGTGGGAGAGAGCGGGTGAGAAAGAAAGAGAGAGAGAGAGAGAGAGAGAGAGAGGGAGGGTGAGAAATAGCTTTACATTACATCAAATGTAAATTTCTCTCATACAATATGACCAGACCAGCTTGTCTGAAAGAGTGAGCTCATGTGTGTACAACTCTGGTTGTATTAGAAATACTATTTGTGCATAAAGGGGACAACAGACTAGTGATACAATGGTCTGAGGATGGCTTTATGCTGAAATGTTTTCCCATCCAGCTGGGAAAATTAGAAAGATGAGAAAGTATTTTTTGGTCATTTATTTTCAAGATTCTGGGAATCACTGAGAAATAGGAGACTCTTGCGCCCCAAAGAAAAAAGGCCTCAAATGCCAGTATTGGCCCCTAATCCATCAACATTTCCATAGAAATCAAATCACTGGTGAGAGTTCTGTAGGAGAGAAACGGTGAACCTGGTTGGTTTGTTAAATCATTTACCTGGTGACGTTTTATGGGTCAGTGATCTTCTAATGCCAAGGGCTTCCGTCACTTCTATAGCTTACACTGCGTCACATTCATATTCAAATGAGCTGACGTACATGCAGTCCACAATAAAGACCAGTCTGACAACTCTGGCCTATTTCCAAAACAACTTTCACAGGAGGAGACGCTGGGATAGAATCCTGGATGTGATAAATGAATGGATTCCTAACCAGATTTTCCCAGCATAGAATAGGTTTAGTATAGTTTAGGCCATACCTACTTGGGATGGCCATAACATGTGTCCATAAAGTTAAATGTACTGCCTTTTTTACCTACTTGGGATGGCCATAACATGTGTCCATAAAGTTAAATGTACTGCCTGAGACACTTCAAACTGATAACGTTGTTCTGTGGTCATGATTATGAATTGCCTTTTACCTACACAATAGTAGGATTATTATCAGGAAGAATAGAATGCACTCACACACACACACGCACACGCACACGCACACGCACACCACACACACACACACACACACACACACTAACACACACGCACACGCACACGCACACACACACACACTAACACACACACACACACACACACACACACACATAGAATAGGTTTACACACACACACACACACACACACACACACACACACACACACTAGTTTACCAAGGTGCAGCATAGAATAGGTTTAGTATAGTTTACCACGGTGCAGCATAGAATAGGTTTAGTATAGTTTACCAAGGTGCAGCATAGAATAGGTTTAGTATAGTTTACCAAGGTGC